>NW_006159849.1:5982391-5996954 GCF_000334495.1 Tupaia belangeri chinensis
AAGCATATTATAGGGATCAGCAGATGGTGTATTGGTCACGTCACCGGACTCCTACATAGTCGGCTGCAGTTCAAATCATGGGCCTGGTGGCTTAAAACATGCACCGGGTGTGTGTGCATGCATGCCCAAGATCCTGAGAGGAGAATGGAGGAGAAGAGATTATAGAGTGGCCATCCCCCCTGGGCATGATCTCTCTCTGTCTCGCTGGTGAGCATACGTGCCCTATAGCAAAAAACAAATCTATCTCTCTCTAAAAAAAAAAAAAAAGGACATTACAAGGATGATAGTAGAAACACAGCAAATATTAACAGTAGTTATTTTTGTATGCTGGGATTATATGTGATTTTTATTTCCTCCCTATTGCTTATGTGTATTTTCTATTTTTAAACAATAAACATGCATTATGTCTATAATAAAAAATGCAATAAAAGTTATTTTATAAAACAAAACTCATGAGACACATGTAGGAAGTGAAAAGCTCATTTTCTTTATTATTACTTACAATATAAAAAAGAGATATGGTCTCTGTAAAAGTCAGGTTGGGGACTAAAACCTTCCAGAACATGAATAAATGAACAAAATAAATGATCTGTAATCATCTCCCTTGTACTTCCTATTAGGGTTAATTCTCTAGATTTAACAGACTTGGACAGAGACTCAAAAGTGTTGGACTGTGCGGCTTCTTGGCTTGCTGGCCAGGTAATAGAAATGAAAGTTAATAGAAATGAAAGTTAATATGAATGAAGGGTGCAACTGTTTGCTGTGCTTCCTTTTTGCTTCAGGTGGAGGGCCTGGCTGGCTGCCTGCCTTCAATATTGGCACCATGTTTAGAAGGAAGAAATGAATTTTAAATTCCTCCACTCTCAGCTCAAAGGACATTTAACTTTAAGGTTGAACAGAAAAACAAGTGAATTAAATCCCATTAGCCTATATTTCAGTTGTGAAGATCCTTGAATGTGGAATCTGGGTCAACATACTGCAATGGGTGTACATTCTTTTTTTAATTTTTTTTTTTAACTTTTTTACTATGAAGTGCAAGTGCTTGCTAAAGAGACAGACAGAGAGAGAGAGACAGAAAGAGAGAAAGTGAGAAAGCACACCCCCACTCCCCAAGCATGGATGGCCATGCTGCAATCCCTCCTCCTCCATTCTCCGCCCAGGATTTTGGCCACGCATGTATAATACCCCCAGCGTGTTTTTCAAGCTGTCAGGTCTGGGACTTCAATGACACAGCTGGCCATGCGAGATCCAGCTGCCTTAACCTCCAGGTTACCAGCTGTCCGGGCACACATTCTTCTTAAGAATGCACTGTCAGGCACAAAATGTGTATGGATGAGTGTATTTTTTTTTTTAAGAAATTTATTTATTTTATGAGCAAAAGAAAGACAGCATCACCTATGGGGTCCTGACACTGCCATCACACCCAGCTTCGGCCAGCTCTAGATCAGACCACATGCAACCTCAGAGGGGTCTCCAGACATGAACCTGGAAGCCTCCATGTGGGTGAACCTCACAGAGCACTGTGTCTTATTGCTGCGCCACCGTGTGGCCCACAGGGCACAATGTATTCAAACTAGAATACCCGTCAGGCAGAGGGTGTTTATAGGGGTTTCAAAGTAAGTGGCACGAGGCTGCTGAATAGACGTCTATTTCAGGGAAGATCTCAAGCAGGAAGTTTCTCTCTTCACAAAAGAAGTTTAAGACTCCTTCCCATGACCATAACATGAAGAGAAAGTGGATCACCTTGAGGGATGCTTGATGTTGTAAACATAGAAAGAGCCAGCCTACGGTGAGATTAAGAGGGGATGAAACTCCTCTTAACCTAGTGACATGTGCATGGATGTGCTGAATATGACATCATTTACTATATATTTAGGGAGAAGGAAACAACAATGACAACAGCACAGTAAAAAAATAAAACAAAACAAATAAACAAAAATAAGCCAGAGACTATTTTCTGTGTGTGTTTAAACTTCTTAATCATACCCAGATAATTCAGAGACTATTTGTTACTGGCAAGTGAATGCATTTATACATGGGAAAATTTGGAGACATAACTAGAAAATGATAACCACCAAAAAGTGACCACTGCTATTTGGCAGGCTACTATGAACTAATCAAAATCAAGTTAAGCATTGAGAGTAGAGTTCACAATACAATTTTGCTGTGGAGAATTACTGTGGGTTTCCCAGACTAAGAATTTTTAAATTAACTGCAGAGCTCTAAACTCATGTCTCCTGTATGTATAAGTAATCATGCATTGAAAAGAACACACAAAGAAGTTTGATGGCAACTGATATGTCTTTTTTTTTAAGAATTATTTTACTTAACTTTATTTATTTATTTATTTATTTAAATTTGACCAGAGAGAGAGAGAGAGAGAGCGAGAGAGCGAGAGAGAGAGAAAGGAACTGAGAAAGCAAGTTGCCAGATCTGGGACTTGAACCACAGTCGGCCATATGGGAGTCAAGCATTCCCAACCACCATGCCACCTGCCAGCCCCCTGATATGTCTTTTTAATAACAGAGTTTTAACTATAGTTTCTGCAAGCTAAATAAACTCCCTGAAAGCTGTAGCAACCTCTCATGATCTTTGCAGAACAGTGCAAAGGAAGCTAGAAAGTAAGGACTCTCTACCTCGTAAGTGGCCTCCAAGTTACCTAGACTCATTGGAATCTACATGTTACTACCCTGAGATTGTATCACAGAGACGGTGCACATAGACCATTGTGCTAACCAGAAACTATTCTAAACATAGAAGGCTGGGTGTCCATGAAATCAGACACCTGGATTGATCACCTTGTTTTGTTTTACAATTTTAGTATGAAGAATCAGTAAGACTGAACGTCTCAAAAAGGCCACATAATTGCCAACATCATACAGCTACTACGTTATGAAGCCAAGATTCAATCTAGGACTACATGACCAAAGCCCCTGGTCTTTCTAGTTTCCCAAACAGAATTCACTTGTAAAGGAAAACCGGTACTGTGAGAAGGAAACAAAGTGAATCCCAACAGATACACAGACGTGCTGAGGTCTTTTCAGTCCAGACACGTGCTGAGAATAATGTGACGTTGGAAACAGCAGACCGTACAGGTTAGATGTGCTTACCTTGACTACTAGGTAGATGTCTGAGGATGGGTAGGTGACCGAGAAGACCGCAGATCTTGCCTGACTTGATGTGGCAACCGAAGGTGTGTGGGCGCGCAGAAATCCTTTGAACTGGTCAGAATTGAGGTCACAGTGAAAATTTTCTGAGATCTGTCAATGAGCAGCAAAGGGGAAAACTAAGTTAGTCTTGCTGTTTCATGGTCTATACAAATGTTTAAAAAGAAAGAAATGAGCCAGTAGATGGTGTGGTGGTTGGGGCACTGGACTTCCACATGACCAACTGCAGTTCAAATCCTGGACCTGACAGCTTGCTTTCTCACTTTTCCTCTCTCTTTCTTTCTCTGTCTCTAGTGAGCACATGTACCCTGTAGCAAATTTTAAAAAGTAATAATGATTATAAATAAAATTTTAAAAACAGAGAAAAAGTCACATAGAAATTTCATTAAAGGAAGAAGTGAAATTGAAGACATGGTTTATGACAAGTGATTTCTGGAAAATACGATAAATATTTTGTCACAACTTCCAGAATATTTGGAGCCATTTGAGAAACATTCCTTGAACATTAAAATGTTTATTAACCCACCAGTATTTCCTGAGCAACACTGATAGCTAGGTACTTCACTCGAGTGGGACCTTGTCTCTGCCCTCAATTAATTTACAATCAAGAATGAGGGAAAAGGCCCACACATCACTAATTACAGTAAACACAAAATAGAAGTCACTACACTCATACAAAGGAGCATTATGGAAGTTCCAGCGAGTGAGAGATCATATCCAGTTGGGGTGATCAGGAAAGCTTTCTGTGGAAAAAGTCTTAGAGACGGATGGGCTTTAGAAGAAGATTCTGATAGACAGGGCTGGAAGGCACTAGTATACCTGGGAGATAGTACAACATAGGTAAATATCTAAGAATGGAAAACCTGAAGGGAACTTGGTTAACAGCAAGTGGTTCCAGCTTGACTCAGCACAGAATACAGAGTGCAAGAGGCAGATGGGTGAGAACCACACTGAAGGAAGCCTGGTATGGAAGCTGAAATGTTTGCTTTAATGTAAGTAGCAAGGCTTCATTAAGTATTTTGAGCAAAAGAACGCTATGATCAGTGCTCCTTGACTTTCTAATTTAGTGTCACTTAACAGCCATATAGTTAAGTTCTTCCCTTTATCACTAAGAGTGTTTTAGTAAGAAGAGGTGCCCAGGCAGAGTGGACATTTATTAGCCTCCCTTGCATTCAGGGGTGACCATATGACTGTATTCTCTTTCACGAATTGTGAGACGTGATGTGTCAAAAGCCCATGCCTCCTCTACTGAATTTTTTTTCTTTTGGGGGACAATAGTGGCAGGGATAACAGTAATTTGAAGAGATCACATATTAAAGATGGAAGAACCAACCCCCACCTGGGCTCCCAAATGACTGAGTAGAACAGAGACACTGCTGACCTGGCAATTCCACTCTGGATTAAGAAAGAAAGACGTAAACTGCTTGTTCTTTGAGCCAAGTGATTTTCAGTGTAGTCCCCTGACAAAATGTAGTCCTCTGACAAAAAGCTTCAACATTATCAGAGAACCTCATAAAAATGTAAATTCTCAGATCCCATCCAGATTTGTTGAATCAGAAACTTTGGGGGTAATCTGTTTTTAAACAAGTCTTCTAGGGGATTATGATGGATACTCGAGTTTGAGAATTAGAGCCTTAAACCACTGAATTTTGGGGGCTCTATTTGTTTTTAGCAGTTAACCTAATCTAAATAATATGAATCTTAGTGATTAATTAATTACTTAATTAATTTGTTTGTTTTATTATAGGGCATGTGTGTTCACTGCAGAGAGAATGAGAGGGAGAGGCAAAGTGAGAAATCACCTCCCCAGGGGGATGGCAATGTCACAATCCCATCTCTACTGTCTTGAGATTTTGAGTATGTATGCACATGTGCTAGAGGGGTTTTCAAACCCAAACTATGGAGTTGGCCATGTGAAATCCAGCTATCTTAACCTCCATGCCAACCTGCTGGCCCAGATGATGATGATGATGATGATGATGATGATGATGATGATGATGATGATTTTGAGAATTTTTTGCCATAGGGCATGTGCACTCACTGGAGACATGGAGAGAGACAGAAAGTGAGAATCCACCCTCCCCCACCCCCAAGGGAGATGATGGCCACATCTCAATCTCTTCTCCATTCTCCTCTCAGGATTTTGGGAATGCATCCTACATGCCTGGTGTGAGCTTCAGGCCACCAAGTCTGGGGCTCGAACAGTGGTTGACTACATTGGAGTCCAGCACCTTAACCATTATGCCACCTGTTGACCTCCAGATTATTATTATTATTTTAACAAATTATTACATTCAAAATTTGTTTCAAAGGTGTGGGGGGAGAGAGGAGAGAGGCATCCTCAACAAGGTCCTTATGCCATGCTCTACCTCCGGTCTCAGCCAGCCTCGCTCAAAGGCACATGAGTGTATCCAATATGCTCAGGGAGGTCTTGAGACATGAACCCAGGACCTTTCCCATGTGGTCCCGTCACATCACCACTGGGCCACTACCGGGTCCTAGTGATCAATCATTAGTATCTATTTGAGAGATACATGCTTCCTTAAATATAGAATGGTTGTGGGTAAGAGGAGCAGAAGCATCCTACTTTAGTTTTGCTGTTGTATCTCTCTTGGAGTTAAAAAATGACTAAACTCTGACACATTCATGGAGAAGTCCTCAGTCAGTGCTTCAATTAAAGGCATATAATATTTGGTGAGGCTTTCAGCCTGCAGCAAACTGAGACCTCTACTACAAGAGGCCTTCCATTCACATTGACCCTATTTCACAACACAGAAACTCTCTAATGGATGGGACAGTTGTTTATCTATACCTGTTAAGTAAGTATTTAATTTTTTTTTTACATATAGCCCATGTTCTTCTTATATCATTTCTCTCTTTAGGCCATCACTTCCAGCAGGATGTGCCTCTCAATGATTCTTCAGAAAACATAAATGTTGTTCCCAGATCATTCCATGAAAAATTACAAAGGCAATGGGCTGGCTCCAAAGCCTAGTGGTTAAGAGAACCAGATTCCACATGGCCAACCACAGTTAGAATCCCAACCTCTGTGGCATGAAAAACACGCCAGATGGGTGTGTGTGCCATGGTCCAGACAGAATGAGAAACAGAGAAGGGACTGCAACATGACCGTGTCCCCTGGGGGGTGCTTTCTCCCTCTTTCTGGTGAGTGTACATGCCCTCTACCAACTAAAAAAATAAATCACAAAGGCAATAAAAATAGATCTCATCAAAGGTCATTTGCTTTGAAATGTGATGTGTCCTTGTTGAACAGAAGTGAGATTCAAAAATATCATGAAGCATATGTGCGTCTCAGGGATGGTTTATTTTTTTGCTTTCTTACCTTTTTTCTTTCTTTAACATCATAGAGGGCAATGCTGGCAAATAGAGGTTCAATTTCAATCTCAAACCTATCAGAGAAAGAGGGAAAAATGGATACGGCTGTTACTTAGATAATTTTGGATTTTCTAAAATTACCTGGATATATAAATTAGTTAAGAATGTAAATAGCTCCCAGAAACATTTGGGTAACTCCATGTACATGAGAATCACACTGGGATATTAATGGACAAACACGTACAATTCATGGAAAATTCTTTATCATTTGAGACCATGGTGAATGCGATATGCTCCCCCTAAAATGCTTGTGGGTAGAGGTGAGTGAGAGAGTGGGCTGAATGGACCTCTGGTCTGGTCCGACTGCTTATCATTACAGTTGCTATGCTTCCAAAGGTAGAGTCTTTGTCTTGAGTAATGGATTTGTTTATATTTTATTGCAAAAACAGAAAAACCTTTATTTAATTCTAAAAAATGAGGCTTTTCAGATAGCAAAACAAACAAACAAAAAAACAAAAAAAGATTCAATTGCTTTATTTAGATTTATAATGGAACAGACAGACAGACAGACAGACAGAGGAAGATCGGGTTATGCCATGATGAATGTCTGGGCTTTCCTCGTCCCATTCCTAGGAATTGCTGAGTTGGGGTAGAGGGAGGGAATTGTGCACAGCAAGTAAAGATGGGGGTGCCTGGACGAGGGAGAGCTGGAAGGAGACACTGCCATATCGATCCTAATTGCCAAGAAGTGTGTGAGAAAATGGCCTTATCACTAGACTGCCTGATCTCAAAAGAAAACTTTGAGAAGACTATTTGGACAGAGACAGACAAAAGGGTTAGTTGGTCAAATGGGACCTTTTAAAATAAGGCAGCTTAGAATAATGACAGATTCACAGGGACAGATCTGGGCTCTGTTCCCTTACCTATCACCTGCTAATTCTGGGATCCTAATCAGTTTACTTACCTTTCCCAGTTCCATTTATTTATCTACAAAATGAGGAATGACCTTTGCCCTTCCCATTTTCCAGGCTATTATTGGGAAAGACCATATAAGATAATGTGTGAATGGACTTTAACAACAGAACATTATTCTTAATAGCAAAAGGTGGACTCGACCCTATGCATCGACAGATGAATGGATAATCAAAATGTGGTATGCACATACAATGGAATGTTATTCAGCTTGCAAACAAAGGGCATTTTGACATGTGCTACAATGGAGAAACCTGAGGACATTATGCTAAGGGAAATATGCCTGTCACAATGACCGCAGTAAGCTATAGAGCCCCAGCTAGGTGCTACTTTATAGTATGTTCATTTTGCTCACTGAGGTCTATGCCTAAGGTCAGACTTGTGTTCATGGATATGTATATATCAGCTGCACTTGCTATAGGAAATATTTAGGTTAATTAAGTTCATCAGCAAATCAATAAAATGGGGAAACAAGGCATAGAAAGCAACCATGGATACCAGAGACTGTGGGAGGAGGGTAGGACGCGCAGAGGGTGAGAGATAGGGAATCAAGGATGGCAAAAAAAAGGCAAAATATACAGGAAACAAGAAATGGAAAATTATTTGTTGATGATAACACGTATGTTGATGTACTTGATTGATCCAATATACAGTGTATTCGGGATGGGAAATCTCATTTTGTATGCTGTAATGATGTATAGTGAGTGAATGTAAATAAATAAATTTAAATTAGAAAAAAAAGAAACAAAACAAAAAAAGACAAATATCATAGGATTTCACTAATATGAGGTTCCGAGAATAGTCAAATTCACAGAGGCAGGAGTAGAACGCCAGGCGCTGGGGAGAGGGAGCAACAGGAAATTGCTGTTTAATGAGACTGAGTTTCAGTTTGGGAAGATTAACATTTTCTGGAGAGGGATAGTGGTAATAGTTTCAGAACAATATAAATGTCCTTAATGCTCCTGAACTGTACATTAAAAAATGGCTGAGATGGCATACATCTTGCCACCAAAAGAACCAGTGGTGAGGATTTCTATGGTTATTCTATTAGTCAACGGTAGATTAATTGGGGGCTGGGGGTTATGGCGCCCAGGCTCTGCAGCTCTTGCCTGACTTGAATAGTAAAAATTCATTTTTACTATGAATTCACTTAATTGTGTGCTCCCTAATACACGAAGGGTCTGAATGCTGCTGTATTTACTTAGGGAGACATTAAGTGTTATGCTAACTGTGCTTCCAGGGGGATGGGGGGAAGGGAATGAACTTACATGACTGACAAGTGCACCAGGATGAGTGCTTTACACACGCCTGCACTTTTTCTCCTCACAACAGTGTAAGGCAGGTACGATCGCCCCTCACACACCAGGACACTAAGGCGCAGAGAGAGGAAGTGGCTTCTTGCCCACAGTACAAAGCTAGAAGTGGCATGGTCAGGTTTTGAGCCTGGCTTTTTATGATCAGAAAACTGGGATTTTTTTTACAAGTGTTTCTCTAAGTGTAGTCCCCAGAAACTAGGATCTTAGAGCAAATGAACATTCTCTTTATGCAGATTTCTTGGTCCTTCCTGAGAGTTACTGAACCAGAATCTCTTGGGGGAGATGGGAGGTTACGGGCAGTCTCAGAAGACTGCATTTAACACGGGCCCTCTGGGTAAATCTTAGGGTACATTTAAGTTTCATCACAAAGAAGCCAAGCTGAGGTTACATTGCATAAGAAAGTGTTAAATCTTAAATTAAAATACAGATAAGAATGCAAAAGAGAAAAATATTTTGTTTTTGTTCTCTCTTTTCGCTGCTACAAACATCTGCAGAATGGGCACTGGACTAATTTTTTCTGTATCCTCCAGGCTTTATATATTTCTCAAATGTAATATAGAGACAGTTACGGATCACAATAACATTTTTTAAATTCTTCAGCTGCTAAATCTTAGTTTATAAATAAAATCTGCTCATCAATGTCGATGGGAAAACAGGCACCTTTAACATTATTATTATTTTTTTTTTTTAGTTTTTTTTTCCATGGGCTCATCAGAGAAAGAAAGAGATAGAGAAATCACCCCAATGGAGGATGGCCATGCCACAATTCTTCCTCTTCCATTCTTCTGTCGGGATTTTGGGCATGCACACACATGTGCCTGGAGTGATTTTTAAGCTGCTGGGTCCAGGACTCGAACTGAGCAGTTGACCATGTGGAATGTAGCCACTTTGACCACCATGTCACCTGGATGGCCCAATCCTTAAAGTTTTACTACTCACATTGTATGTTCACCTAGAGGAATTTACTATTTTCCTTTATTCAGTATACTGAAAGTAGTTACATCAGGGGCCATCTCCTCAGGCCACCTTTTTTCTTGCAGATACATGAGAGAATTTTAAAAAGTTCATGGAGGGGACCAGCAGTTAGCATAATGGCTATGTCGCTGGACTCCCATATAGTCAACCGCAGTTTGAGTCCTGGACCTGGCGGCTTAAACTCACGCCAGGCGCATGTGTGTGTGTGCCCAAGATCCCAAGAGGAGAATGAAGGAGAAGAGATTGTGGCATGGCCATCCCCCCTGGGGGGGTGATTTCTTGCTTTCTCTCTCTGTCTCTCTCTTTCTGGCGAGCACATGCGCCCTCTAGCAAAAAACAAGCAAACAAACAAACAAAACTCTCCAAAAAAAAAGTTCACGGAGAAATAGAATTAAAGTACTAGTTTATTTTTGTGCAAAAATGTTGAAATCCACGCATCATCTTTTCATAATTTGCCCTGGGCAAACACGTTTCTGCTTTGGTAGTTGAACAAACATTAGGAGAAACTGCACTTGACAGTTTTCATTTAGAGAAATCCAAGTGACTACATTTGTTTTTAAAATAGCACACATTTCTCTTAAGTGAGCCATGTTTTCCCACCTGTGGGAACAGCTGTCATTTACTTTCTGGAAAGGTCTAGAAGGCTTGGTGACAAGCATCGCAGGGCCGAATTCCTCCAATTCCAAATGGCCTAGTTGCTGCATCTGAAAGTATCCTGCTTATGTATCCTGTGGGGGTGGGTGAGGACTCAGACAATAGCACCGATTTCCTGAGCAAGGCAGAGGGGAACAGCCACTTCCACTCAGTCCTGCACATGGACTAGAAGGCTCCACTTCCGGGCTGGCTTGCAAGGACCAGAGTTTGCCTATCTGTGCCCATTATTTGATAGACAGCTGGTCTGTAGGCTGCTGAGGACAAGACAAGTGGCCCTGATGTTCCCACAGGTGGAAATAGGTAGGGGAAGGGGGCTACAATATCAAGACAGCATCCATAAAGCTTATGGTCAAAACTTTGACACTGACAGCTTCACTTACAGGTAAGAACTCGAGTTCCCAGAGGAGCTCCTAGAGTTTAAATCTGGCCTTAAATTCAGAATCCAGATGGTTAATTGCAAATCAGGAGCTGCTTAAGGGATTCATGAATTGACATCAAAAGATGGATGATCCTCCTCATAGAACATGGAGAAATATCATGCTTATGTATTTTTGCCTAGGTAGAGTAATCATGTTAATATTTTTCAAATTGGGTTGTGACTCAAGATGTGAAATAACTCTCTCAAGTAACAGTCTTCAGAGAGGAAGGAGTGCATGGAAGCACTCCAGAATGTACAAAAGGCAATCCATCGGAGTATAGGAAGAAAACACTAGAATAGATTTGGATTTATTTAGTTCATCTTTTAAAATTTCTTATGTGTGTTTGATTAAATACATTATATTTTAATATGGGGTTGTGACTCAAGATGTGAAATAACTCTCTCAAGTAACAGTCTTCAGAGAGGAAGGAGTGCATGGAAGCACTCCAGAATGTACAAAAGGCAATCCATCGGAGTATAGGAAGAAAACACTAGAATAGATTTGGATTTATTTAGTTCATCTTTTAAAATTTCTTATGTGTGTTTGATTAAATACATTATATTTTAATATGAAGCCACAAAATTAAAACATCTAAAAAACAGAGAGACGGAGGGAGAGGGATAGGGAGAAAGCATTCCTCAATGGGGCATAGTCATGCCGCAATCCCTTCTCTTCCATATCTACATCCTGTTGAGATTTAGGTATGCAAGCAGACATACCTAACATGTTTTTCATGCCATGGGGGCCAGAATTCAAACCATGTGACAGCCATGTGAGATCCATTTCCCTTAATCACTAGGTCATGGGGCAGTCCTAGACATGCAGTTTTTTAAAACTATAAAATACACGGTCAAAAGTTTTGATATGGGGCCAGCATGCAGTGGGGTGGTTAAGGTGCTGGACTCCCACATGGCCAACTGCAACTGGAGTACCAGACCTGGTGTCTTGCTTTCTCACTTTCCTTCTCTCTCTGCATCTCTCTGGTGAGTGCAGGTGTCCTGCAGCTAAATAAATAAATAGGTAGATAGATAAATAAATAAATAAATAAATAAATAAATAAATAAAGTAATTCTTTTAAAAAAAATTTTGGAGGTGGGGGCCAGCAGGTGATGTGGTGGTTAAGGCACTGGATTCCCTCATGACTGACTATGGTTCAAGCCCCAGTCCTGGAGGCTTGAAAATCACAGCAAAAAAAATAGATAAATAAATAAATGGGGAAAAAAGTTTGGAGACAATTGTTTTAAAGTAGATGTGGCAAGTTCTTGTCTGTAGAATGAAACTGGACTGCAGACATGTTTTGTTTGAATTCTGTGGTGTTTCAAAAGAAATGCAAAAATATTTAAGGAGCCATAAAGTAATCTTCTGCGATTCAAGCTCTGATGATACCGACATAGTTTGTACCAAGGTAAGACAAACACTGATGGAGAGGCTAGTATGTTTGCTATGTTTGCTGATACTTACTTCAGGGTCAGCATCTTGACCAATATTCTGTTGCCCAGATGTTCCTTAGGACATTCTGGTACTGGACGTATTTCCACAGCGTCCTCCTGTTATTAATCACATTGTAAAATCAATCAGTCAGTCAATCAATCAATCATCATAGTAAATTCCCATGAGAAGTTCCAGTAGAAGTTAACCTAGGGCAGGAAGACTGCCCTTCAAAGCTCAAGTCATCTTGCATTTGCCTTAATTTTAGCAGCAGAAAAATATTCTACCTTTTCCAGGAGGGTTTGTTATCTAATGCCCAACCTTCAAAGTCAGCATTTACAGCAAACATTGTCTCTTTTCAGAAGCCCAAGCACTGCAGACAAAGAGACTGAGAGAGGAAGGAAGGAAGTGTGAACATGGCTGTGGCTTAGTAACACCCACCAGATGGCATTGTAAAATCTGACTCTGGACTTACTGTTGGCTTATTATTTTTTTTAATACACATTCAGAATATTTCTCCTGCCCAGGACTTACAAGTAATTATGTGCATTTCAGACTTAAGATTCTGAGCCAGAACACCTCATTTCAGGTTATAAACCACCAATCCTATAATACGATCCCTTTCTCTGTGCATTGTTTTCTAAATAGATGTTTAAAATCCTATTTACATACTTTGAATATTTAATAATCTCAATATTTAATATTTAAAATGATTTTCTTAGAGATTCGGGGGTGAATTTACAGGTCCTATATAGATAGTTGGCTAGAACTTGCTCAAATTTCTACGTATGGGAAAGCTTAGTAATGAGAATGGATTGCGGCATGGTCATCCCCCCGGGGGGGTGGTGATTTCTTGCTTTTTGTCTCTCTATTGCTCTGTCTTTCTGGCGAGCTCACACACTCTATAGCAAAAACCTCTCCAAAATAATAATAATAATAATAATAATAATAAATGTCTTTATGGATTAGTTGCAAAACATACCCTCAAATAACTATTGGATTGTCGGAAAAGTCATGACGTATTTTTTCTACATTTTTCTATGCAAGAGTGTGTCATGATTTTTCTGACAACCCAATACATGGTGTGACTTGCTGAGTGGGATTACTGCAGGCAGACCTTTGAAATGTGGTGAGGTATCAGGGAACATGTTTTGTAAAGTGCTCTGAAAACCCTAGTCATTATTACAATCAGAACCGCATCTGGAGGATGATCAATAATTAGCTCTGCTAGGAGACAGGCTTGCCTTTGTCAAACATTCAGCACCCCCAAAATCATACAATTATGCATCCTGACATCATAGACAGCTAGGCAGTAAAATGAACAACACAGTCTTCATTGGGAGTCTTTGTCTTCACAGATATTCTCCAGTCTGGAGATGGAGGCACCCACCTCATCCACTGAGGGGTAAAGGGCGAAGAGCTCGGCCTGTCGGTTGGTCCTCCGGGCCTCCTCATTCTGCTTCTCGAAGTCCTCGGAGCTCACATGCTGCAGGAGGTTTTCCAGCCGCTGGTCAGGCTGCAGACTGCGCAGGCTGAAGTCACAGGCAGTGACGGGGCCTTTCCCAGACACGTCGCACAGCACATTCAAGTGGCGGGGGCCTGTCTGTGAGCAGAGATCATGGGTCTTTGTGAGAGAGAGAACAGGCATACCAGAGCTAGAGAGTCTGAACTGTCTCAAGATGGCTCCAACTTGAGACGGCCGACTATGAGACCTCAAGGAGTTTCCTGAATAAACCAGCGATTTGACAAGTGTAACGTATGAGCTGGCTGGACTGTCCTAAAACATAATGTCCCCTTCTCACCTGGAAGCAGGTAATCACTCATCGGATGTAGACAAACCAATCCTGAGAGAAGGTTTGGAAGCAGCACTGTGTTCCTCCTGTTTGTTGTTTTCTGGAGACTGGGAGCCAGGACTCTTAGGAATCAGGCCTGGGTCTCATGTGCCAGCAAAACAGCTGGGATGAGGTGGAACTCAAAGTATAGGACTGGGCCAGGAAATAAAGAGACTTTGTCCTAATCTCAACTCCAGAACTGGTTTTTGAAATTGGAAAATAAGATGACTTGTAAAAAGTCTTCCAAATTAAACTTTATGTAAACTCCAAAGATGAATGTTATGTTTCCAAAAACAGAGATGTGGGAGTGGGGAACATTTTCCTACAGGACTTTAATAAGAGTTATAGAAATAAGCACAAAAATAAAAACAAAAAAGGAAAAGCGTTTGCTACTCAAGCAGTGTATTTTTAGCTTTGGTTTTTTTTTTTTTTTTTTTTTTGGGAGGTTTTTTCTATAGTGGTTG
>NW_006159849.1:5996987-6016711 GCF_000334495.1 Tupaia belangeri chinensis
GAAAGTGACAAATCCCCCCCCGGGGGGATGGCCACGCTGCAATCCCTTCTCCTCCATTCTCCTCTCGGGATCTTGGACACGCATGCACACGCGCCCGGTGTGAGTTTAAGCCACCTGGTCTGGTATTCGAACCGCGGTCAACTACATGGGAGTCCAGCGACACAGCCATTACACTAACTGCTGGTCCCAGCTTTGGTATTTTTTTTTTTTAAATCAGTCATAAAGTGGATGCTTTATTCCACAAGGAATGAGTCAGTAATTGTGTGCTGTATACCTAATAAAAGACTCAGCAAAGAATATATAACCGTAAGTGAACAATATATAGTCAGATCAATGGTAGCTATCTATAAAATTTTGGTAAAATGTTATTCTTGAAGTTTTACTAAATGGACATACTACCACACAATTTCCCTACACTATCCATTTCTGTGACATTGCTCTACCTCATCAATGTGCCACTCTACTAAATCATAAATGTTAACTAAGTGTGCAAACAACAGTCAATATTAACACTGTAATAATTAATACTTCTGTTTGTCTTAGAATTGATTAAGAGCTTGGAGAAAATGAGTTTAATTTCTCAAGTTTCATGAAAAGGATGGCAAGGTGTGTGTGTGTGTATACATATGAAATGAATGAAAATGCTCATCCCTTTTAATACAGAAATTTCAGTTCTAAGATTTGTCCTAAAGGTATAGCTATATTGGAAATGGTATAGTTTGGGGGCCAGCAAGTGGCCTAGTGGTTAAGGTTCTAAACTCCCACATGGCTGGCTGAGTAGTTAAGAGTCCTGGACCTGGCAGATTGGAAATCATGCCAGGTATGTGTGTGTGCACCCAAAATGCAAAGAGGAGACTGGAGGAGAAGGAACTGTGGCATGGTCACCCCCTCCTGGGTGGGGGAGGAAGTAATTTCTCACTTTATCTGTCTCTATCTGGCAAGTGTATGCACCCTATGGCAAAAGCCAAAAAAAAAAGAAAGAAAAAAAAAGAACAAGTATAATTTCCAATAAGACACAATAGGAGATTTTAGAACTTTCATACAATGTTATGAATAAACAAAATTTATTCATTGAAAGACAAAGAGAATTACAGTACCAGAATATTGTTAATATGAAAAAGTTATATAATATTATGTATAATACGCTCTGATTTTTATGAGATATATATTCGGTGGAGTACTATCATACAGGAATTTATATAAATTTGGGCATTTGGTCTCACCTTCTCATACAATAAAATAGTGCATAAGAATGAAGGTAAATGGAAAATGTTACTGTTCACCTCACAGTCCAAGCATCTCTCTGTGATAAATATTATTATTGTTAAGATGTTAAGCATCTTTTCATGAGTTTTTTGGCTGCTTGCATAGATATTTTTTAGAGAAATGTCTAGGGGTCAGGCGGTGGAGTGGTGGTTAAGGAGCTGGACTCCCAGCAGTCAACCGTGGTTCAAGTCCTGAGTCTGGTGGCTTGAAAAAATCATGCTGAGTGTGTGTGCATGTGTGCATGTGTGCCCCAAATCCCAAGAGGAGAAGTGAGGAGAAAAGATTGTGGAGAAGCCATCCCCTGGGACGTGATTTCTCACTTTCATTGTCTCTCTCCAGCGAGTGAACACACCCTCTGGCAAAAACTTTAAAAAACTAACAAACAAAACATACAACTTTGTATAGCTTGGCTCTTAAACCCATCCAACTGATTTAACTGAGTGATCCATTAGTATGCTAGAGTAGAGTGTGCCTTATGTGAGGCTGAGCTTCACATTGCCTCTTAGCTCCAAATTCACCCTTCTGTACTCTGCCCTGTACTGCTGGATCTGGGACTCAGCAAATCCTGTTTCTACTTTGCTGCTCCTTTTAGGTTCTGCTAAGAGGGGGCTGCTGTGGTTAGTGTTGTGGCCTTGTGGACACCTACAGTATAACTTGACATCTGCTGGGGCAGTGGGGTGGACCTAGTGGGAGGTGCTTGGGACATGGGGACAGATCCCTCATGAAAAAATAATGCTGAGTACTCATTAGTTATTTCCCCAAAGAGCCAGTTGTTATAAAAAGCAAGCTGGGGCTTGCTTCATGGCTTAGTGATTAAGGCAGACACTTCTCATATGGTCAAACCTACAGTTTAAGTCCTGGACCTGTGGGCTTGAGAAACATGGTAAGTGCATGTACATGCTTGCTCAAAATACTAAAAGAAAGGAGAGACAGAGAAGGGACTGTGGCATGACCATTCACCATGGTGAGTGCTTCTTCCTCTCCCTCTCTCTCTGTCTCTCTCTTGTGAGCACATGCACCCTCTAGAAAAAAAGTTGGCTATCAGTAGGTCTCTCTCATTCTCTGCATTTGCCCATTTTCCTTTCCACTGCTCTCGACCATGTTGTGATGTAACACGAGAGGCCAGCTAGAGGCTGGCTCCATGATTTTGGACTGTGAGTCATTGGAATCATGAACCAAGTAAACCTCTTTTTAAAAATCACCCAGTTGGTATTTCTGTTATAGCAACACACTGGCCTCAGGAGCACTACAGGGACACTAGGTGGCTGGAGCTGGAGGAGGGAGACGGGGACTAGCTCCTTCCTCTTTGCTTGCACTCCTCATCTTGGTCATGACAGTGATTTCTTCAGGTTTTTTTTTTTTTTTTTTTTCCTAACCATTTCTCATGTTTAACACTGCTACTGTTTCCGTGATGTTAATATCTTTGTATCCTGCTCCTAGGAGGTCTGAGTTCAGACTCCATGAGGATTTTTCTTTTAGATTCTGAGATAACACCACTAGCTGGGAAATGCCTCCTCCTCAGAGACTGGGGCCTTTGATATGAGGCCCTTCTTTTGAGCATCTAGGTTCTTATAGCACCAAGTCCTTCCTCTAAATGGATGGCCCTCGAATTGTAGTCCTGGAACCAAAGGCATCAGTAGCCCTTGGAAAAATGCTAATTAGAAATGCAAAGACCTCCTGAATCAAAAACTCTGGTAGTCCAGGTCCAACAACCTGCATCTGAACAAGCCTCCAATGAATTCCAGTGAAGCTGAAGTTGAGAACTGCTATCCTAGACCCCAGCTCCAGGGATGGTATTCTAGTTCCTGCAGTTATAATTTTGTATAACCTCAAGTTTTCCCTCTCATTTCTCTCAGTCCTCCAAAACATTCCCTATGTTAAGTTCCTTCAGTTGAAATACCTAGTGTAGCTTCTGTTTTAGTCTATTCTTTGTTGCTAATAACAGGGATACCTGAATCTGGGTAATTTATTAAAAAAAAAAAAAAGGTTTAGGAGGTCCAAGATCACAGGGCTGCATCTGGTGAGGGTCTTTCTGTTGGTAGGGCCTTCTGCAGAGTTCTGAGGTGACACAAGGCATCACACAGAGCGACTGAACAAGACCAGAGTGTGTGTATCTGCTCTTAAAAAGCTATCAGGAGTCCCTCATGGGGCTCTACCCTGAGGACATCATCCAATTCCAGTCACCTCCCAAGGGCCTTACTTCTCAATATATAAGTCTCTACACTCTCCACACTATTAACAATGGCTCATCAAATTTCAACAGGTGAATTTCTGGGGGGCATATTCAAACTATAGCAGCTTCTGTCTGACTAATACAAAGAACAATTTAGTTGGTCATCACATACAGTGAAAACTGAATTCAATCAAAATTACCAATGGAAAATCCCTTAAATCTCCCACAGAGCAGAGCATTCAGGCCTTCCAGTCCTTGGTGAGCCTGCCACATTCAGCCCTGGGCTTGATCACTGGCTCCTCTGCAGAGCTCACATTAAGTACTTGATTTGGCTTTAGGGACCAGGCTGTTTGAAAAATAAGTATTATTGGGGCCAGCAGGTGGCACTGTGGTTAAGGGCACTGGACTCCCACATGGCTGACTAGAGTTCGAGTCCCAGACCTGGTGGCTTGCTCGATCACTTCCCCCCTGCCCACGCTCTGTCCCTCTCTGTCAAATCTAAATAAATAAATAAATAAATAAAGCTAAATAAACAATTCTTTAAAAAAAAGAAAAATAGGTATTTTTAAACTTCTCATTATATTCAACATAGTGAGATACCTGTGTTATGAGCTAAAAACTAACCTGATTTAGTTTTTTTTTTTTTTTAAGAGGTTTTTCACTGTAGGGCACGTGCGCTCGCCAGACAGACAGAGAGAGACATAGAGACAGAAAGCGAGATATCACCCCCCAGGGGGGATGGTCACGCCACAATCCCTTCTCCTCCATTCTCCTCTCAGGATCTTGGGCATGCACGCACACGCGCCCGGCGTGAGTTTTAAGCCACCGGGTCAGGGACGCGAACCGCGGTCGACTACGTGGGAGTCCAGTTTTGTATAACCTCAAGTTTTCCCTCTCATTTCTCTCAGTCCTCCAAAACATTCCCTATGTTAAGTTCCTTCAGTTGAAATACCTAGTGTAGCTTCTGTTTTAGTCTATTCTTTGTTGCTAATAACAGGGATACCTGAATCTGGGTAATTTATTAAAAAAAAAAAAAAAAAGGTTTAGGAGGTCCAAGATCACAGGGCTGCATCTGGTGAGGGTCTTTCTGTTGGTAGGGCCTTCTGCAGAGTTCTGAGGTGACACAAGGCATCACACAGAGCGACTGAACAAGACCAGAGTGTGTGTATCTGCTCTTAAAAAGCTATCAGGAGTCCCTCATGGGGCTCTACCCTGAGGACATCATCCAATTCCAGTCACCTCCCAAGGGCCTTACTTCTCAATATATAAGTCTCTACACTCTCCACACTATTAACAATGGCTCATCAAATTTCAACAGGTGAATTTCTGGGGGGCATATTCAAACTATAGCAGCTTCTGTCTGACTAATACAAAGAACAATTTAGTTGGTCATCACATACAGTGAAAACTGAATTCAATCAAAATTACCAATGGAAAATCCCTTAAATCTCCCACAGAGCAGAGCATTCAGGCCTTCCAGTCCTTGGTGAGCCTGCCACATTCAGCCCTGGGCTTGATCACTGGCTCCTCTGCAGAGCTCACATTAAGTACTTGATTTGGCTTTAGGGACCAGGCTGTTTGAAAACTAAGTATTATTGGGGCCAGCAGGTGGCACTGTGGTTAAGGGCACTGGACTCCCACATGGCTGACTAGAGTTCGAGTCCCAGACCTGGTGGCTTGCTCGATCACTTCCCCCCTGCCCACGCTCTGTCCCTCTCTGTCAAATCTAAATAAATAAATAAATAAAGCTAAATAAACAATTCTTTAAAAAAAAGAAAAATAGGTATTTTTAAACTTCTCATTATATTCAACATAGTGAGATACCTGTGTTATGAGCTAAAAACTAACCTGATTTAGTTTTTTTTTTTTTTTAAGAGGTTTTTCACTGTAGGGCACGTGCGCTCGCCAGACAGACAGAGAGAGACATAGAGACAGAAAGCGAGATATCACCCCCCAGGGGGGATGGTCACGCCACAATCCCTTCTCCTCCATTCTCCTCTCAGGATCTTGGGCATGCACGCACACGCGCCCGGCGTGAGTTTTAAGCCACCGGGTCAGGGACGCGAACCGCGGTCGACTACGTGGGAGTCCAGCGACATAGCCATTACGCTAACTGCTGGTTCCCACCTGATTTAGTTTAAAAGAAGTCTGTGCAAACTTGGAAAAATTCTTTTTTTTCCATCTATAAAATGGGCTAGAGCATTGAATTTTTCCAAGAAAGTTTAACTGTGATAACATTACACAATATAAAATTTACCACGTAACCATTTCTATTTTTTTTTTTGAGAGGTTTTTGCTATAGGGCGCGTGTGCTCGCCAGACAGACAGAGAGAGACATAGAGACAGAAAGCGAGATATCACCCCCCAGGGGGGATGGTCATGCCGCAATCCCTTCTCCTCCGTTCTCCTCTCGGGATCTTGGGCACGCACGCACATGCGGCTGGCGTGAGTTTTAAGCCACCAGGTAAGGGACGCAAACCGTGGTCGACTACGTGGGAGTCCAGCAACATAGCCATTATGCTAACTGCTGGTCCCACCACATAACCATTTCTAAGGGTGCAATGCAGTAGTAGTAACCAAATTCATACTGTAGTGCAACCACCACCACCATCCCACCCTGCAACTCCTTTTGACTTGCAAAACTGACACCCTGTACCGTTAAACAAAACTCTCAAGCCTCCCCCCCTTAACTCTGCCCCCCAACCACATTCTGTTTCTCCATTAGTCAGTCAATGAATACTTGGGTTGTTTCTGCCTTTTAGCTAATACTTGGGTTGCTTCTGCCTTTTAGCTATAAAGCTGTGAATATGGGTGTATAGAGGACTGACCTTTAAGTAGTAATCAGTAATAATAATGACAACAACAATAACAGTAGCCAACATTTATTGGCCATTAAATGCAGTTGACATTGTTCTGAATATTCATACATATTAACTCCTTAAATACTTAAGCTCACAACTTAGCTAGTGTTCTGACCTTTTTTTCCAGGGGAGGACACTGAGCCCAATTTTATTACCCTGCCTAATGTTACAGAGGTATTACATGGTAGAATCAGTAACGCGTACAGTCCAGCCTCAGTGTGGAGCTGTGGACAGCTCTGCAGCCTGTCTGGGAGCAGAGCTGGAGGCGGCTCTGGGTCTCCGCCCAAGGATCCCTTCCTTTTCCCTAGCTGAGCTTCTGGGGTTTCATGTGAACGTGAATTCTTTAGTCACAAGTAAGTTTGGAAAAATAAGTCACTGCCTCAGATGGTACAGTTCCTCCTACTCAAACATTCTCTGAATCTAACTTTAAAACATTGACAGCATACCCTGGGCAGAACAGCCCGGTAACCCAGTAACCATGTTTGTTGATGGGAAATACCTGCGTGGTGGGGTCACTGGACTCCAAGGTTTCTGACTCGAACGTCTGTTTCTGAAGCGTCTTGTGGAAATCTTTTCGAGATCCAGTCTTTTTAAAGCCGCAAATCTCTGAACTTCCTTGGTTTCTTTTATTGTTGATAGTATTTAATTTGGAGGGAGAGAAGGAAAGGGAGAGAAGTGAAATTATTAGATTAAAAATAAAAGTAATGGCTTAAGTGTAGACATGGTGTGCTGAAAGCGCTTTCAAAGAGGACCAAGTGCAATTCTTCGCATCTAATTATGCACCAGGCCTGATACAAGGCTCTGTTGTAATGAGATACAAACTTGCCTCCTGGCTGGCTCATTATTAAAGGCAGGAATGGCCTGGGAAAATGCCACTTCAGAGGTGCGGTCATTTCAGCTGTGGGGCATTTGGCTCCCAGCTCAAGCTAAACTATGACCCTAGTGTAAGAGGCTGGAATAAATCTAGCAATGTGCAGGAGCAGCAAATAGAGATCGTTTGAAGATTAAAAATAGAGCAAACCATTGAATCTCCACATCAATGTTCTTAATAATGAACAAAAAAGGCGGGATATGGTTAAGAAAAAAATAAAAACAAATGATTTATCTACCAAAAATCAATGCTAACATTCTTAGTCTCTGCTCTATGGACTCCACGAAAATTGTGATTAGAAAATGTAGCTAAGGAAAAGGGTTTTAAACAGAGTGTTTAGCACAATGGCTGGAGAAATGAAACCATTATGAAAGGGACAACAGACAGATGTCAAGTAATAACTTGTGGAACCCAACGTGTGTATTCTGCATTTTTATGACTCAAAAACTTTATGGAAAGCATGCACTAACAGACACTAATTTTGTTTGATTTCCTGTACTATTAGAGAAAAACCACTGAATGAGCTGGTGAAGGAACATGAAATGAGGCTAGGATTTATTAGGCAGATCAAATGGCAGGCAGATAAAGCAGGAAATGTAGGAGAGCTCCCAGCAATGATCCAAACACAGGGCTTATTACTCTGGAGACCCAGGGGTGTTGGATGGGGGAGTGGTACACACAGAGCTGTTATTTCATAAACTTTAGTTGATTGAGTTAATTAAAGAAAGAATAAGATGTCCCAGCATCACCCAGTTGGGAGAACAGGACTGTTTTCCTGGATTTTTATTGTGCTCTGAAGACAATTTATTTCAGAATAGAAAAAAGACAAGAAATGCCCACAAATGAGATAAGATCGGCCTGGTGACTGATTCAAGTTTCCTGTCATTGGCTATCCCCAATATCTCCTGATGTTGAACTGTCCTAACTCAAACCTGTGTTGATAGGACTGGGTGAAAAGCAGGTCAACTGGGGAATTGGAAAAAATAAGCAAATCAATAAGGTAAACTCTGAATAAGGAAATAAGACTAAGCATTTAGAAAGAATTTCAAGAAAAAATATCCAGAGTAATTTCTGACTTGGGATTACTAAACACCAGCAAAACAAACAAAAAAATTGAAACAGAAATCAAACTGTTCATAAACATCAATGATCAAAAAATATTTTGGAAACTCTTTTAAATAATTCCCTGGAAGTAATAAACTATTTACAATACTTATGAAAATTATTTTGGTTCCAGTTGCTCTAAGTATAAAACTGTTAGTGAAAAAAAAAGAATAGATAACATTTAAGTAAAATATATTTTGTAAGATTTCTTTTCTTTTCTTTTTTTTTCTTTTCTTTTTGGAGAGGTTTTTGCTATAGGGTTGTGAGCTCACCAGAAAGACAGAGAGAGAAAGAGAGACAGAAAGCAAGAAATCACCCCCCAGGGGGGATGGCCATGCTGCAATCCTTTCTCCTCCATTCTCCTCTTGGGATATTGGGCAGGCACGCACACGTGCCTGGCATGATTAAGCCACCAGGTCCGGGACTTGAGCCACGGTCTACTACACGGGAGTCCAGTGACATGGCCATTATGCCAACTGCTGGTCCTCCAATTTTTTTTCTATTAACAGAGTTCATTGAGAGAATGTCTCACATGGAATTTTATAAGCCTGCTACCTTCTAAAAAGTTATTTATCCTCACAGTATGAACTTAGGCAGTATTTACTTACAAGTG
The DNA here is from genome assembly GCF_000334495.1 of Tupaia belangeri chinensis. Lineage (NCBI taxonomy): Eukaryota > Metazoa > Chordata > Mammalia > Scandentia > Tupaiidae > Tupaia > Tupaia belangeri. The sequence continues at coordinate 6,005,876 of NW_006159849.1, forward strand.
AACATCGCACACAGACACACACACAGGTATACACACAGTTAGAGATATGTGTTTGTCTCCATTGTACTCAAGGTTCTTTCTGCTTTAGTTTCTTAGAGATGAGGCATGGATAGGAGGTGAATTCTAAGATTTCCCTGAGCTTTAAGATTTTGAGTATAGACAGTTCATTTCAGATAAACAGGTCATGTACTATATCTGAAAAGAATAAAATCAACTTTCTTCTCAAAAAAAATGCTTAACTCTTGGGGATGTGAAATGTATTTGGCTACCGCTCTTTTGCTATGTTATGCAACAAGATGCTTGTTCCTCTTCTGTCTCCCAATTTGTTAGAGCACTTTCAGAGTTCTTTCCATGGACCCTAAAGCCACTGGCAAGGGGGAACTAAAAAAATTAGTTACAGACACTGTTCAAAGTTTATTTGGGGGCTGGCAGGTGGCATGGTGGTTGAGGACGCTGGACTCCCATATGGTCAACCACGGTTTGAGTCCTGGACTTGGCGGCTTTCTCATCTTCCCTCTCTCTCTCACGCGCGCTCTCTCTCTTGCTATTGCTCTGTCCCTCTCTGGTTAAAATTAAAAGGTGAATACGTAAAGTTCAATAAAGTAATTATTTTTAAAAAAGTTAATTTTATAGGACCAGTCAGGTTGGCATAATGGTTAAGGTGGCTGCATTCCACATGTCTGACTGCATGGGTATATGTGCGTGTGTGCCCAGGATCCCAGGAGAAGAGCAGAGGAGAAAGGACTGCAGTGTGGCCATCTCCCCAGCAGTGATTTCTCACTTTTTCTTCCTCTCTGTGTCTCTCTTGTGAGCACACACACCATAGAGCAAACTGAAAAAAAAAGTTTATTTTGCAATATATGCACGTTTATATGCCAGGACTTGGGTATGGAAAGCACAAAGACTAGCACCTTCCATGACTCGTATGTCTGAACCCAGAGCAAAATTTTCTCTCCTTTCTCATACTAGATTTAGCACCTACTTCCCCATTTTAAAATCTCAGAAAGCCATAAAGCTGTCTTACGGCAATAAGGGGAAGGCTGGCTGAAAGGAGAGGACAAGGGCTGGCAAGCATGGAAAGATGACTCATTCTAGAAGCGCTTGCACAAAAGGAACCACCACTGGGTAGTAGTGAGACCACTGGCTCAGTGCCGCTGGTGACAGGAGTCTAGCCTCATTACCCCGCCCTGGCAACAGAGTCAAATAAAGCCAAATTCCTGTTGAGCTGATGTACAGACAGGAGAAAGGTGGGGAAGCAGGCCAGCTGGCAGAAAGACTATTCTCATGAAAGGAATGCAACCTACTGCTTCCCAGGAGAACTGCATTCTTTTTTTTTTCTTTTAAAAAAAAACGTGATTCTTACAGTCTGGGGATAATACAAAGACCCAACATATTCCAAGGCAGTGTGGTGGAACTGGCAGAATTGGACTCCGAAGTCAGAAGGACCTGGATTCAGATGCTGGCTCCATACAGAGCAGTGAAGAGATCCTGGACAAGGGACTTCATCTCTCTGAACCACAATTTCCTCAGGTGTGAAATAGGGGAAAACTACTCATTTTAAGGGCCCATCGTGAAAATTAGAAAATAATACATGTTGTTCTTTTCCTTTTTCCTCTTCCCCTTCCCTTCCTTTTCTCACAGCCTTCCATTGTCCTTTTCCCTCTATTCTTCTGCCATGATGCTAAAACCATAAGGCGCAACAGAACGAGGTAGCTATCTGTGGCTTACTAGTCAAGGAGGTCCAGAATGGGAGGCCAAAGCCCAAACATTGCAAGAGGGCACCATGTATGAAAGCCAGCCTGGGGTGGAGAACCAGAACCCAGCGGTGTAAGGAGGGCATCCATGCCTGGGCATCCCAGCACCCGAGAAGAGCGCTAAATAGAATGAGGACATTGTTCACATGGAGGACAAGCCTGCCATGAGGTGTCAGAGCCAGGCAAGGTGACTGGGTGTCTCTGAAGAGGGGTGGCCTGGCACTAAGTGTTGGTGCAAGTTGAAGAGGACATCCATGCAGGAGGGGCAAGCCTGGGCCAGGGTGTCAGAACCAGAATACAAGGAGGAAGGCAACTGTGTGGAGATGGAGGAAGGGCACTGCCTGTAATGATTCCATGTAGGGGGATTTAATCAAATAAGTAAACACATTAAGGACAGCGAGACTCATATTTTTCATGATGGAGAAGGGAGTTAGAAACATGGAAAGAAGAAAACCAGAATAAATACTGTGATATCCGATTGAATTATAATTATCAACATGAATTCATGACTTTCAGCATTCACACCCCCACATACTTCTTAACTCTGTTCACTGGAAGGACACAGGAGGAAGAGCACCTTTACGACAAGCACAACTAACACCTCCATCATGGCTTTCAGTTCTATTCTCCACTAAAATGGATCAGAGCATCTTGGAGAAATGACCGATTCCAGGGGCAAAGAAGAGAAAGTGTAAGAGCATCTGGAATATCTTGTGTCAGAAAGGAAGGACATAATCAAAGGCTGCTGGGGACATGTAAAGAAGACAGAGTTGGTTGAGGAGACTCACATTAGTCAGAATGAGGACAATTACGAAATCAAAACGAATGATAGAAATGGATTAAAGCGTTCAATAAGACAGAAAACCATGACTCCATATGATGTAAGTAAATGAATTTAATAAACTGGAAGTCTGATAAGGAATGGGATATTTATAATAATCAAAATGGAGGGCCATTCTAAAAAAAATAACTGGCCTGCAATCTCAAGGTCATGACATTCAAGAAACTATACTAAGGAACTGGCCTAGAATGAATACAATTAAAGACATATGCCATCCAAACACAATGGGAGACTTTTAAGTGAATCCTTTTGCTATAGAGGATGTTCTTAGGCCATTTAGTGGAAACTAAATGGAGTCTGAGGATTAGATGATAATAACATATCAACTTTCATTTCCTCAAGGTGATGGTTATGTTGTGATTATAATAGAGGATGTCCTTGTTAGTAGAGATCCACGCTAAAGTATTCAGAGATGATGGAGAAGCAGAATCAGGCCAGCAATTTACTCTCAGATGGCTGGGATTTGGGAGACATCTTTGTACCATACCTGCAAACTTTTCTGTAAAGTTGGGGTTGTTTCAAAATAAAGAAAAATAATAGAGTGTCTATTGTTAGTGCCCCAACCAGGTCCCTGTAAGAGACCCATGCATCTATTCTCTGGCTACTGTAAGTGTAGGAACTGGCAACCCACACACACCTGATCTAATCATCCCGTCTCCCCCCTCGATCTCCCACTTTAGTTTCATGGTGTCAATCAATACCTGACAGTATCAATGTACAACAGTACCACCCCTTGCCTCAAAGTGGAACAGTGTGATGTACTCTCCAGAGCACCATGGAATCAGGTCAAGGCTTGAATTTATGAGACTTCATTTTTTTTGCAGACTCTGCTTCTGTATATTGCTTCCCTTACTCCCTTAGAGACTTTCTAAAGAGCACACCCCAGAAAAATCTACATGCATCTGAATCTCTGTCTCAGGTTCTGCTTCTAGGAAATCTCAACTAAGATGGCCACACACTTCATAAATGATAGCTATTATTAGCAACAATGATTATACCACTAGGTGTAATATGCATATATCTATTACAGGGCTAGATATCCTTATTTTGTAGATATGTTCAATTTAAAGTCTCCTAACATCCACATGTCTGCTGAACTACATTGTTTTTAATATGAGAAATTTACTTAGCTATCAGAAACAAAGATAGAGCTCTGAAAAGTGCCTGCTTTAGCATTTTATTTACAGCATTCTTAAAAAAAAAAAAAAACCACCTGATTGAGGCTGTTCTAATTAAATTTGTTCCATTTCACCCCTTCTATAAAGTCTTTGCAGAGTCCCCTTCTCAGGTGTGCTGCTGAAACCATGGATAGGACTGGATTTGAAGATTCTAACTTAGTGATGTCTTAGTAGCAGCAGTTCTCAATAAGGATAATCAGACTTTGCATCATTTATAGTCTTAGTAAGTGGGGTGTGCTGCTAACACCTAACATAGAACAATGCATGCGTGGGGCATCACACACAATGAAAGATCATCCCAAATTCAGTATCTAATGCCATGTTTAAATTTCCCATTGGACATTCATAGAAGTGAAAAACCAGTCTGTAAAAATATGAACCAAACACCTATATCGCTTTACAAATAAATGCAAAGTATTTTTTGCACTGAAATTTCTAGGAATACAACTATGATGTAAATGTAAAGGAAATCAAGCTTTGTGCTGACTAAAGCCCTACCAAGAGTCTTCTACTATATGGAAAATCACATTCTTGACAGCAGTGTGGCTTGTGGTATTTGAGTCACCCATGCAATAAACGTGTCATTGGTCTGCATTTGTAGGTGTTATGTTCATTCTTTCTGCAAGTACAAACAGATATTTCACTATGCTTTCTGATACAGTTGTGCCCAAGAATTTACATTACTGACATACATGTTATTTTACATGTTATGCTTCTTTTATTTCATAGATATGTACATATAACATATATATAACATATATATATATTTCATATATATAAAGAAGACAGTTGGGATATTTTACTTATTTCTAAAAATGAGCTTGTTTGTAGGTTATAAAGGTGCAGCTATAAAATATTTGTTATACGGCAAGATGATGCTGAGTCCAATAAAGGTGAGCATGCTTGTTTCAGAGATATATGATATGGATATTTCTGTGTTCAAGTTTCATTCATTCTTCCATCCAGAAAATGTATATAAATTATCTCCTGTGAATAAGCCACCAAAGAGGATGCAGAGAGCAATACATGAGAATTCGAGCTCTAAAGATATCCCTGTCCTCGATGAAGTTGTAGTCTAGTGAGAAAGTCACATATTTAAAAGGAGAGAGAAAGATCTGGACAAGTAATTAGAATTTAACATACAATGTGACAAAAGCTTCTGAGAGAAAAACAGACAACAAACTTTGAGAATTCAGGGAAGAGAGCAAGTACTTCTGGCTGGGTCAGGGAAGGCTGTGTGAAAGCCTGACTTTTGCACGGGGCCTCAGTGGGTTTGGATCTGAAGAAAGGGAGTCTGCACACAGCAGGTCCAGATAGGCTCAGTGATCCCCACGGTCGGATTGCTCTTTGTTACTGCACAGGCTGACGAGCCGGGCTTGCTGTTTGTACGTTCAGAAAGCAAATAGCTAAGCACCTTGGCAGCCAACACAACAAATGCATCTCATAATAAGCAATTATTGATCAGGGAGACATTTTTATGGTGTTTTGGGAGTAACGGAATTATATGCACTGATGTGTTTGAATTTTAATTGTTTACCAGTTCACTGGGAGTAAAATATGGAGTAATAAAACAGATGATACCCCATTCCTTGATATCCCAGCTCTCCTTGATTATGACCTTCCTTCAGAATTACCTTAATCACCCTGGATGAAAGACAAAGTCTAAGGGCTTTTACGATGCTGCCCATGACACTCATGAAATGTCCCACTGTCCCTGCAGATAATCCATCAAGAATAAACAGCATGTAAACAAGTTTAATTACTTAAGAGTTCAGCTCTCCACCAAGACATCAAAACATTCTGAAGTTAATTCCTCTTTGACCCATTTAGCAAAAAGTGACAGAGGAAATAATGCTTAACTACTTATTATTACCCAAAAGATGCTGTCAAATATCAATCCATACAAAATGACTGAGGTATGTGGAAATTAAATAAACAAGCAAACACGCACTATATTAGTCATTAAGCTGATGGCCATTTTCAAATTCATGAAGAGAAAAGAACTATGATTTTGGGAACAAGGGCACCACATGTGATAACACAGACATGAAAGATAAAATAGAATTTGCTCAAGAATTTTCCCAGTCTGAGCAATACAAACATTTTAGGTAAGAAAATACACTTCCCCCAAAGGACTTCATGTACTTTATATGCAGGTAGAGTTTAAACTTCTCTATTATATTAAAAAAAAAATCGAAAACTTTCCTCTATCCTTCATGGCAGTCACTATATTTGTCTGATTTAAATGCCTCAATTACAGAACTTGAATGGTAAGTGCCCTGTAGAAGGATGGGAGTGGGAGGGAACGCAAGTGGCCATTACTCTACTCCTCTGCCCCCTAAGTGGGATTCACAGCCGTTATCAAAGATAGCGAGGACATAAAAGCCTATCCTTAGACATTACTGAGAAATGAGTATCAGCAAGGGGAGATAATTGAGGAATAAAAGGGCTAACTAAATCAGCATTTGACTGCATGGCTTCCGGTGACAGACACGTCCATAAAGTGCTAAGTGGCTTCACAAGTGTGGTCCTCCAGTGGAAGGGTACCCCCTCATGGTGCGTTAAAGTATATGAGACAGATTTCTTGTTCTTTCCTTTCTCGTGCAATTGTAAGTTCTTTTTCCGATAGTCATGATTTCATATCCTAAATAGGAGCCAATACTTATTGAATTATTGCCATATGTCAATAATATCTTCTCTAGAAATAAGTGAAGATCTTATTCCACTTGGAAGGAATTCAGGCATACTTGAGACACAGTAGTTCAGCTTCAGACCACTGCAATAGAGTGAATATCACAATAAAGCGTGTCATATGGATGTTTTGGTTTCCCACTGCATTTAAAAGTTATGTGTACACTACACTATAGTCTAATAATCGTGCAGTAGCATTATGTCTAAAATAATGTGCAGACTTTAAAAATACTTATTACTAAAAATGCTAAAATAATCTGAGCCTCCAGTGAATCCTACTGTTTTTGCTGGAGGAGGGTCTGGCCTCGATACTGACGGCTGCTGACTGATCAGGATGGTGATTGCTGAAGGCTGGAGTGGCTGTGGCCACTTCTTAAAATAAGATAACAATGAAGTTTCCCACAGTGATTGACTCTTCGTTTTACAAAAGATTTCTCTATAGCAAGTGATACTGTTTGGCAGTATTTTACCTACAATAGAAGTTCTCTAGGGACCAGCAGCTAGCGTAATGGCTATGTCACTGGACTCCCATGTAGTCAACCGCGGTTCACGTCCCAGACCCGGTGGCTTAAAACTCACACCGGGCGCGTGTGCGTGCATACCCAGGATCCAAGAGGAGAATGGAGGAGAAGGGATTGCGGTGTGGCCATCCCCCCTGGGGGGTGATTTCTCGCTTTCTGTCTCTCTGTCTCTCTCTGTCTGTCTGGCGAGCGCACGCACCCTATAGCAAAAATCAAACAAACAAACAAAAAAACTCTCCAAAAAAAAGTTCTCTCAAGTTGAAGCTGATCCTCTCAAACTCTGCCACTGCTTTAGCAACTAAGTTTATGCAATATTCTAAGTACTTGGTTGTAATTTCAACTACGTTCTCAGCATCTTTACCAAGAGTAGATTCCATCCCAAGAAACCACTTTCTTTGCTCATCAATAAGAAACAACTCCTTATCCATTAACGTTTTGTCATGAGATTGCAGCAATTCAGTCACGTCTTCAGGATTTGCTTTTAATTCTAGTTCTCTGTTTCCACCACATCTGTACTTCCTCCATTGGTCTTGATCTCTTCAGAGTCACTCATGAAGGTTAGAATGAACTTTTTCCAAACTCCACTTACTGTTGATACTTTGTCCTCCTTCCATGAATCAGGAGTGTTCTTAGTGGCATCTGGAATGGTGAATTCTTTCCAGAAAGCTTTCAATTTACTTTGCCCAGATCCACCAAAGGAATCACCATCTATGGCAGTTATAGCCATACGTATTAGACTTGAAAGTCAAAATTACTCCTTGACCCATGTGCTACCAAATGGATGCAGTGTTAACAGGCATGAAAACATTAATCTTAAATATCTCCATTAGGATCTCTATGACCAGGTAAATTAGCAGTGATTATTATCAATGAGCAGTAATATTTTGAAAGAAATCTTTTTATCTGGGCAACAAGTCTCAATAATGGCCTTAAAATATTCAGCAAACCATGATTTAAGCAGATGGCTGTCATTCAGGCTTTGTTCCATTTACAGAGCACAAGCAGAGGACATCTAGCATAATTTGTTTTTTAAAATAGATTATCGGGGCTGGCAGGTGGAGTGATGGTTAAGGACACTGGACTCCCACATGGTTGACAGTGGTTCGAGTCCCAGACCTGATGGCTTCTTTTCTCACTTTCCCTCTCTCTCTCACTTTGTCCCTTTCTGGGCAAATTAAAAATAAATAAATAAAATAAATAAATAAATAAGGTTAAAGTTTAAAAAATTCTTTGAAGAAAGAATAAAAAGGAATAATTTATTTTATTTTATTTATTAATATTATTTTTTAATTTGCTACAGGACACATGGGCTCACCAGAGAGAGAGAGAGAGAGGGGGAAAGTAAGAAAGCAAGCCGCCAGGTCTAGGACGCAAACCATAGTTGGCAACATGGGAGTCCAGTGCCTTAACCACCACGTCACCTGCTGGCCCCCATTAGGCATAATTCTTAAGGGCTCTTGGATTTTCAGAATGTGCATTGGCTTCAACTTAGTTACCAGCTGCATTAGCTCCTAATATGAAAGTCAGTCTGTCCTTTGAAACTCTGAAGCCAGGCACTGACTTGTTCTCTCAAGCTATCAAAGTCCCAGATGACATCTTCTTCCAACATGAGGCTGTTTGATCTACATTAAAAATCAGTTGTTCACGGTGGTCACCTTCAGAAATTATCTTGGCTAGTTCTTCTGGATAACTTGCAGAAGTTTTTACATCAGCACTTGCTGCCATAATTTACATGTTTATGTTATGGAGAAGGATTTTTTCCCCTTCAGTTTTATAAGTAAACCTCTGCTAGTCAAGTATTCTTCTGCAGCTTCTTCACCTCTTTCAACCTTCATAAAACTGAGATAGCTAGGGCCTTGCTCTGGATTAGACTTCGGTTTAAGGGAATGATGTGGCTAGCTTGATTGTCTATCTAGATCACTAAAGCTTTCTCTATATAAGCAATCACGATGTTCTGCTTTCTTACCATTCATGTGTTCACTAGAATAGCACTTTAAAATTTTGAAGTCTTTAAATCAAGAAATGTTCCTCTGCATTCACAACTTGGTAAACTGGCTGGTACAAGAGCCATAGCTTTTTGTCTAGACTTTTCTGACCCAATATTTAAAGTACTTAGAAGATATCTTGGCATATGGTAATAATTTAATATGTATTAGCTACAATATTAAGTAGTATTATAGATTATGACTCAGTTGTTTCTGCCCAATTGACAAATAAGTTAAATCAATGAGTAAGATATGATATGCTAAGGAAAAAAACAAAAGAACAACTCAGTTTTGTCAAACATGTATTTTAATTCCATGGCCTAAGGTACATCTCACATCATGGGCACTATATATATTCAGGGCATAAATATAAGATTTGGAAAATCATAAGACTTACACATCATTGCTTATCTAGCTGTATCTGAACTTAACCAAAATGTAGCCATATCTCATTTTATTCCACATTGCTTATTGTGCTCCAGAGATACGGTGTTTAGTATGTATTAAAGGCTTGTGACAAGCATGTGCTTACTTTATGTCTCTGTGTCATATTTGGTAATTTGGACAATAGTTCCAATTTTTGTACCTGTTATGTGTCATGACTTTTCCAACGACCCAATATTTTAATCTACTTATTAAATACAAACACATCTTACATGGTATGTACTATTCTAATATTTATTGTCCTGATGAGGAAATTGAGGCACAAAGAAATAATTCACCTTGGGCCACCCACCTAGTACGCAGAGGAGTCAGACTTTAAGTTACTCCTGCTCCAGACAAACAGCATTCTCTAAAATAGTGTCATAACCATAGCAAAGAAATAGACATTATAGCTCATGAACAATTACTGCAGGTCAGTCATCTTTGACTCCTTTTCATTGCTTTTGAGGTACACTTATCATCTGTCCTTCTTCAAGTACAGTTCTAAGACTGTATTGACAAGTGCATACAGTTAGGTAGCCACTGCTACAATCAAAATAGAAAACAGTTCCAGCACCCCTCAAATTTCTGCCATGTCTTTTCACAGTCAAGCCCCTTTCTCACCCCAAACTCTAGAAACCAGTGACCCATTTTCTAACCCCTGGCTTTGCCTTTTCCAGAATGCCACACAGTTGGAACTGTGTAGTAATCTCTTTCATCTGGTTTCCCTCAAGAGCATAACGCATCTATGATTCATCCGTTTCGCCGCAGTTCGTTCCATACTACAACTGAGTAGTATTCCAGGGCATGGATTTCCCGGAGTGTGTTTACCATCACCCAGATGAGTAGAACTGGGGGTGTTTGTAGGTTTTAGCAATGAAAAATTAAATTTCTATAAATATTTGCATACAGGTTTTAATGTGAATACAGGTTTCCATTTCACTTAGGTAAGCATCTAGGAGTGGGACTTCAGGTTGTATGGTTAAGTGTATATTTAACTGGAAATTTAGACTACACAAAGAAAGAAAACTCAGTGATAGGAAAGTATACTCAGAAAGTATATATAATAGCTTCCAGTTTAAAATGTAACTAGAAGAAGACTGGAGGGATTTAAATTTTACTTTAATTAATATTAACCAACATTGGCAAGGCAATGGAAAGAAAGGGTAGTTTCATGCCTACCTGGAAATGCAGTGTATTAGCACAACTTTCCTGGAGAAAAATTTGACACTACTTATCAGAATGTACTATAGGTACTGGCTTCACTTCCACCTTGGCTATATTCACAAACATGTAGGCGCAGACGTTTGCTGTGATATTATTTGGAACTGTGAAAAGTGAAGACAACCACAATGTTCACCAATAAAGATTCAGTGACTTGGGACCAGCAGTTGGCGTAATGGCTATGTCGCTGGACTCCCATGTAGTTGACTGCCGTTCAAG
>NW_006159849.1:6016867-6040564 GCF_000334495.1 Tupaia belangeri chinensis
GTAGTGAAACACCCCACAGCAAAAAATTCTCAAAAAAAAAAAAAAAAGATTCAATGACTTATACTGAGTTGTCGGAAAAGTCATGACACATTTTTAACATATAAAAAATATGTCATGACTCTTCTGACAACCCAATATGATACAATCCTTTGCTACTAGAATACTAGGAAGCACTTCAAGTATGATAGATTTTGGACATGGAAACATGTCAACGATATGATTTAAAAACTGTATGTGTATAGGTAAATAAATATATGTGTAACATATCAGTATGAACATATTTACATATAAGTTTGCATATATAAATACATATATCTTAAAGAGCTATATATATCTTTATGATGATTTGAATAGACCTGGGAGGCTATCTAGCTGCCTTTTTTTAAAAAGAATTATTTTGTTAACTTAATTTATTTATTTAAATAATTTGGCCAGAGAGTTACATATATGTTTGCATATATAAATACATATATCTTTATGTATAAAATATAAAGAGCTATATATATCTTTATGATGATTTGAATAGACCTGGGAGGCTATCTAGCTGCCTTTTTTTAAAAAGAATTATTTTGTTAACTTAATTTATTTATTTAAATAATTTGGCCAGAGAGGAACAGAGTGAAAGAGAGAGGGAAAGTGAGAAAGCAAGCCCCCAGGTCCAGAACTTGAACCACAGTCGGCCCTGTGGAAGTCCAGCACTGTTAACCACCATGCCACCTGCCAGCCCGTCTAGCTGACTCTTACGCAGTGAACTATGCAGTTAGGGAAGGGCAGGGAGGAAGGGAGTGAGGCGTGAGACTTGCTTTCACTTGGTGCACTTTTCTGTTACTTAATTTCTTTCAAATAAGTATATGTTATTTGGCACATAAAATAACAAATTCAAAGGAAAGCTAAATAATTAATCACTCATTAAGACTGGTCCAGTCACTTCCATTGTATCCTTCTCTGACTTCCTAGTGAACTACCTATGAAAACATAAAAATAAAGGAACTCATCCAAACTAAAAGACAACTTAAAATACTGGCATCTGGACAAACTCTCTGGACAAGATGCAATTATGCAGAGAAGGATATGCCATATTTTTGTCTTCCCAAAGGGAAACTCCAAATAAAGAAGATGCTTTATACCTTCCTTCCTGCCGGTTCCTGAACAGTCAGTTTCTATGCTAGCTAGAAATCCAAGCTCTTGTTCACTGCAGTGGCTTAACTATGAAGGCACTCACGGTTTCTATCTGGTTTCCCTCACATGAACCACCACCTTCTCCTTGACCTTCTCCTTCTATTATCATTCTGCAATCACACAAAAAACAACTCAGAGAAAATAACTGAGCAGCGGGAACCAGCAGTTAGCGTAATGGCTCCCACGTAGTCGAGCGCGGTTCGCGTCCCAGACCCAGTGGCTTAAAACTCACGCTGGGCACGTGTGTGTGCGTGCCCAAGATCCTGAGAGGAGAATGGAGAAGAAGGGATTGCGGCGTGGCCATCCCCCCTGGGGGGTGATTTCTCGCTTTCTGTCTCTATGTCTCTCTCTCTCTCTCTGTCTGGTGAGCGCATGCACCCTATAGCAAAAACCTCTCCAAATAAAAAAAAAAAAAAAGAGAGAAACTCAAGTCCTAGAAAGTGTGTGTAGAGCTGGGACAGGAAGGGTGTCTAATGAATGTATATTGGAGTATCCCCACAAATAAAATATTATAGATGCACACACAGACAGAATGATTCCTAGGAGGGGTGTGTGTTAGGATTTGTAGTTTTCACACTCAGAGTATCAGATTCAGTGTAACAGACAATCAGGCAGAAGGGCAGGTAAGGCCCTGAATCAGCGTTGAAGCATACACTTCTACCTGGTCACTAGCTGGTCCCCAGGAAGCTGGGCCAATAGTAATCTCCATCCATCATATGTTGGCAAATGTAAAGTTAAAGCTCATACTGCTTTGTTATATGGGCAAAAAAAATCAGTAATTTACACTGAATACATTGATAATCAACTGTTTTTACAGAGAGATTAAAAACGAGCTATGTAGGGAATAGAAGCAATAATCAAGTGGTTATGATCTGGATTACTACTTTAATCTAAAACTCCTGGAAAATAATAGGAGGTTTGTGAATTAAATTTAAGTGTGAAACAAAAAGTAGAAATCATAAGGAAAACTATCAATACAGATTTAACTGTATACATCTAACTGTTAAAAATTATACACAATTTTAAAAGACAAAACTCACACGGGGTAAGAAATTTACGATATATAATATTCAGATGGTTTAATATCTTTGACAAATAAAAATGCTCTCAGTGTGGCCAGCAGGTGGTATGGTGGTTAAAACATTGGACCACTAGAGGGCTAACTGTGGCTCAAGTCCTAGACCTGGTAGTTTGAGATCAATGTAGAGTGCATGTGCGTGTGTGCTCAAAGTCCTGAGAGGAGAATGGAGGATAAAGGACTGTGGCATGCCCATCTCATCCTGGGGGTGATTTCTCACTTTCTCTCTCTCTGTCTCTGTCTGTTGTCTCCAACAAGTTCACGCACAATATGGCAAAAACCTTAAAAAAAAAAATTGCCCCTAGAGATAAACAAGACCAGACAAATACATTAATATAGGTGCACAAATTTCATGAATAAACAGAGCACCTATGAAAAGTTACAAATGGCTAACAAATGTATGGAAAAAAAAGATGCCCAATTTCATAATCAAAGAACATGCAAAAAAAATCTTATAAATAAAATTGGAAATTTTAATCAATGGTCACATCTGATATTCTTAAGGATTCATTTACATATAGTTAATAATCTTTGATGGCTTATTCTCAAATCCTTAAATTTGTGCTTCATTAAAGATAGAAATTCCTTTTATAGGGATGTAGAGCAGAGGAAAAAATAAAAAATGAGCACAAAGTTTTAGTGAGAATGACATTACTGCATTTTGTGTATACTGAAAATGGAATCATTTAAGCATAAAAGTAGTTAAATAAATTTTAGTATTAATATATTATGCAACCAGTAGTGATTGTGTTGAAGAATAATACTTTATAGCAGAGAGATAATCACTATTTACTGTAAAAATCAAAAATGCATGTTACAAAATACTGTTATAATTTGATTTTGTTTTTACGAAAATATATACAAAACAGCAGAATTCAAAAGGTACACATAAATGGTGGTTATGTCTGTAGTGAAACAGTGAATTTTGTTTGGTTAGCCTGTAATTTCTAAAATTTACACAATGACTCTGAAAAGAGTTCTTTTTTTATTTTACTTTTGTGCAAGACAGGAAACCAAATATTCCAAGGAGCTTGCACTGCCACGAGGAATAAAAAAGTGCAGTACCCCCCCCAAAACTACATCTGAAAATCAAATGTTGTAAAAGAGACCCTTCTATTTATTGTTCTTTCTCCAATTTTTTTTTAAGAACCTTAATATCCAAAAAAGTACCTCTAATTTTGACACTCAAAAGCTCAAGAGCAATGTGTTTGGAAATCTTTTATTTATTACCAGCAAAGCAAAATCTTATTTGACTGCCTGGCAAACTTCATTTTCCACTTGTATTAGGACAGATGATGGATTAGCATCTAACTTTCTCTTAATTACTCTTTAGAAGTAACGCTTTGTCTTTCTTAGCTATTGAAAATAGTATGCATCCTGACATCACGCCAGAAAACATCAGCACAAATTCAATGGCATACTTCCAGGAGCTGGATAAAACCCAATTTCCGAAGTCTTTCATCGTTTATCTCAAGGAACAGTAATTCTTACTGGGACATAGGAGAGGTGAGGCTATCAGAATTTTAAGCTCTTTCACTTTGTCAAAGGCTCTCTGATGTCTCTAGCGGGGTCTGTCTCAGTCTGTAGCCAGTGCTCCTGGGCCCCCACACATACACACACAAGTTGAGAACTTCAGTCCATCGATGTTTCTCATAAGAGCACTGCCCAGGCCAATGGCATGGAGACAAAAAACTCTGAACAAAGGCATAGAATGTCTGATTAACCCAAGGAAGAAAGACTCTTTTGACTGCAAGGCTAGCAAGAAATTTATTTCTTGGGCACAAATTTAAATGACACCTTTGAAACTAAGGCCAAGTTTCAATTCATTTTTCCCCCCCCTAGGAATTCACCAGAATGAAAATGAAACAAACAGGGTCTATTCTTCATGCTTAAGATGTAACTTTCTTCTTCATTAAATGAATGGATAAGCAAACTGTGGTACATCCATGCAAAGGAAGATTATTCAGTGCTAAAAAGAAATGAGCTAGGAGCCTACAAAAGGACCCGAGGAACAATAAGAAATTATGGAGACAGTGAAAAAGACAAGGGTTGCAAGTGAGAGAGAGAAGGGTAGATCAGTAAAATACAGGGGGTTTTCGGGCAGTGAAACTATTCTGTAAGATACCATCATGGCAGGCAGTGTCTGTATCTGACAGTTGTGTACCTGCCAGAGTACACAACACAGAAAATGAACACCTATGAACTACGGACTTTCACTAATCATAATGGATCATTATGGACTCATCAATTATAAGGAATGTATCACATTAATGCAAGATGTTAATAATAGAGATGACTGTGTAGGGTTGGGGATAGCGAGGGTGGGAGCGTATAAGAGAACTCCCAGTACTTTCCACTCAGTTTTTCTGTAAACCTAAAACTCTCCCCCCTCAGTCTATACATTTTTTAAAAACTATAAAGCTAACAATAGTAAATTAATACGTCTATATAAAGAATAAAAAAGGAACTTACTTCCGGTTCACAATTAGCCATTCCCGAATATAGGTCTGAACACAGTCCCGGACGTGAGGATCCAGTTCAACCCTAATGAGGTAGAAAATGAAATAAAAACATGTTATTACTAGGTAAAAACAACAAGATAATCCCTCATGATTTTAAATCCCTATCAGTGAGAATGCTAAAGATGTGTGTGCCCATTCATTCAAGTATCTGAAGTATTCCTAAGGCAATAACATTCTTTCTTTGATGACACAAACATCTTGGTATTTCATGCTTTGTGGCTTTTCTTTATTATAGAGAATCATGTTAAACTTATACCTATCCCTAAAGGCATTTAGACACAAGACAGGTAGAACTAGCTGTAAGCAAATTTAAAACAAGAAAAATAAGTATATATACCTATTTCTAACACGGATAATTTGGACATAGTTTTTGCTCATATATAACCTTGTTGGGACATGTAAGTTCTCCTTTTTGAAAGTCAAGCATTGTCTTACACTTTGATGAATTTGCAAGTGCTGGCTTTGGTTGGTAATTGTGGATGTGATGGTTCCTGTCGTACCTGCTCAGTATTCTGTCCTGGGAAACACTTTTCAAGTGTTTCAGAGTCTCAAAACCAGACATGACAACAGTTGCAAAGCTTTTTGCTATTGCTGGTATGATAGTACTAGAGATAAACAGGTCTAGCTTCTACAAGTCTAAATATTCTTGTTTGTAAAAAGGGGAGAACCGTCCCCACTTGAGGACCTGCCGTTGGTATTAGGTGAAATATAGTTATGGTTAGACACGTGGTCTCTGGGCCCTCCTGACTGCCCAAATCCCAGCTTCATCCCTTGTTAACTATGTGGTAATGTGCCACTCGACCCTTTTGTGCCTCAATTTCTTTGCCTTAGGTGGTGATAATATTAAGAAGCATGCCTCCTTTAGAGAAGTTTGTGTACACAGTGCTTAGAAAGGTGGCTGGAACATTGTAAGACCCAAATATGATAGTTCACCCTCATCTACCACTTATTCTGCCCTGGGCACTGACACTGTCTCTTTACAAGACTAAATTCAGTTCATTCTCCATCCGCCCCACAAGGCAGGCACTACTGGTAGCCTCATTTTGCAGAAGAATGAGCTAATAAGCATCTTGCGCCAAGTCACACAGCATGTGGCAGAGCAGGGACTTGAACCCAGGCAGCTCACCTGCAGAGTCCAGGCTTACACCCACCACATTATCACAGCTCAGCATAAAATTCTGAGCTTGGCACGGGGTGTTTGAATAGTAGTTATTTACTCTAATGATGACGATGATACCTTCCCCTACTTTGATTATACAGAAGCCCTTTTGGCAACAGTTAGAATACTAGTGGCTGCTTTCAAAGTCACCAGACGAAAATGCGCTAGCTATAGGTTCTGGTGACAAGATAATGTAACATGAAGACGATTCTAAAAAAACAAACAAACAAACAAACAAACAAACATAAAAACCTACTTCCTCTAGGCAAATTTTTAAAAATCCTCTTTCAGGGGCTAGTAGGTATGGTGGTGGTTAAGGGTGCTGAACTCCTACATGGTCGAACACGGTTCAAGTTCCAGACCTGGCAGCTTTCTCTCTCTCTCTCTCTCTCTCTCTCTCTGTTCCTCTCTGGTAAAATTTAAATAAATAAATAAATAAATAAATAGAGTTAAATAAAATAATTATTTAAAAATAAAAGTCTTCCTTCTGTGCTATAAACAGCCTCCCCACCCCATGATTCTGGCCATATTAAAAGAAACAAAATTTAGTGATTCTCCATAAAGTACTATGCATTGTCATATTAAAGTCATACCTGAATAAACTGACTGACAACAAAATAAAACATTTCCCAAGAATTACAGTGTTTTATTTTTCTAGGAAATGAGAATTTTTATACTTGATTTTAGCTAAAAGGCTGAGAAGCAAAGAAATAGGTATTTTAAAAACCTTAGAACTGTGTATAGGGCCATTTCTATGTGAATAAGAACTGTCTGAACCAGGGAGCCACAGACCATAACAATATCATGTCACTGTCATCCAGCCTCCTTCAACTGTGATGAAATAAAGTCCAAAATAGAACTAGAATGTCTCAGAGAATTGAAGGCAGAGGGGCTGTGTTTTCTGATCTCCTTTCTTGGACACTTTGAGGAAGATGAGAAGGTTGAAAATGTCCAGGAGGGTGTGAATCTTAATTTTGTTTTCAAAATAAATGCAACTAAAAGTGTATCCTAAACTTCCCAAAAGACCTTGATGTCTACACTACAGGAGCAACAGGAGTTTCATTAAGATGTAAGTCCATAGTTAGTTTGGTACCAAGAAGCCATGCCCACACCTATGAACACATACACTAACCCCTGTAGAAATTCACGCCCTACACAGCGATTGACACATTCGTCCTACAGAACTTTCCCCACGCTTTTTCCACTTGATCAAACTTTCCTGAGGTCAGAGACTATACCTTATTCATCTTTTCAACTTTGTACTCAGCACATAGCACATGCTAAATAAGTGTGGGTTGAACTTATGTGTCTAGCTTGATCCAAGCTCATATATGGCAATATTTAAAATGCTTCTGAGGGGCCAGCAGGTGGCACGGTGGCTGCGGTGCGGGACTCTCACAAGTCGGACTGAGGTTCAAGTCCTGGACCTAAAGTTTGCTTTCTCTCTCTCTCTCTCTCTCTCTCTCTGGTAAGTGCATGTGTCCTACAGAAAATTAAAAATAATAAAATAAAATAATAATAAATAAAATGAGATCATTTAAAAAATGCTTCTGAATGGAAGCATTTCAATGATTGTTATGAAAAATCTTGACATTTTACTGAGTCTTGCCCAAAGTCACTGAGCTGGGTCTGGCAGGCTGCCGCAGAGCCTTACCTCTCCTCAGGGATTCCAGTTTGTCCCACTGCATCCCCTGCACTGGCATAGTCCCCACACAGTCTTCCAAAACCTCTGACCAGACCAATCTAAAAACTATCTACATCAAAGTGGTAATACCATATGGTCAACCTGTACATCTTAATGCACTGGTTAATTTTGTTGAATATTTTTAAAGTTCAGAGGTAAAAAATCTTTCTCCTTACAATAACAGTCATGGCAGTCAGGACAACATCCACATGTTTAAGAAAAGCTATTTACCCTTCCTCCGGCAAAGAGGGCTGCAAAGTCCTACATTCCTTTGGTGTGAAGACCACGTCCAAATCGTCATCAGTGAAGTCCCCCAGCTCCTGGGCCAGCTCCACGTCGAGGCTGTTTAGGTGTGTCATCAGAAGTCCTTCAAAGTCCACCGGCTCCACTGGGTCATAAAACTGAGGCTGGAAGGGTAGGGAAAAGAAAAAGGAGGTTCCCACACGGCTTTCTGGTAAATACACAAAGGCGATCGTGCTTTGGTTGATGTTCGTCTCTCCTCCTTTTTCGACTTTAAGCACTTTGCTCTTCGTGTAAAACGAAGGGACTCTAGAGGAGCTGTCAAACACAGAAACTGTGATACAGAAAGGAAAAGAAACGCACACGGAAAGTCGTGTCATAACACGATGAGTAATTAAAATTACACCCCAAGGCAGAATTTTTCTCTGCTTGATTGCATCTTGATGAGGAATCCTGAGGAGATCCAAAAATGAGATCACAAAGCTTTGCTGAATTTTTATAATTTCTCCTGCAAAAGCTCTCTGAGGCCATGTTTTGTTTACCCACACACAGAGAAATAAGGAATGGAGGCAATTTTCCAGAAACTCAGGCAAATGCAACCCGCCTCTGGCTGAGTGTTTAGGCTCCGTGTTTCCTTTGGCCTGCGTTATCCTAGGCACTGCCTCTCAAAAGCCCTTCACACATAATCACAGCCGACAGGGAGCCAGACTCGGTGGCCGAAACGCTCCCAGGCAGTGATTTCCAAACGCCGCCGCTGGGCTCACTGCTGCTGCACTGTAAGAAATTTTCCTTGGACTGCAGCTCTATGAGCAAACCGGGGGCGATCTGCTGAGCTTTCCTATAGCAAACTTTACTGACTATAAAAGAACTATCCTTTGTTCTTTCATTTTATCCTTCCACAGTGGGAAAGGATGGGAATAAAAGAAATAATAGAAATAGATGGTAATTTATCCAATTTTATTTGATAAAATTAAAAGTTGGCAACTCTTTGTCAGTCCTGAATTAAATGGAAACTTTCCGTTTTTTTTTTTTTTTTCCTGTGAAGTCCGAAGATTTAGAACCACTGCCTTGAGGAAGTAAAAGAATCACTTCGGGACCATCTGTAGTGGCATGGTGGTGGTGGTGGTGATGCAACACTCTGTGATACTGAAGATGTGAATGTCCAGGGTATGTCCTGGGTTTGGACTCCAAGACCATCCCATATATGCTGGGCCTATGCGTGTCCATGACCCTGGTTGGCTGAGGGTGCATCAGGGTATGAAGATCCTCTTTCTCTCTGTCTTTGATTCTCATGGAAGAAAGAAACTTTTAAAATAAATGCAGATAAAGTAAACTTGTATAATAATAATATTAATAACAACTCTTAATTACGGCAAACTATTTGGAGTCATGGAAGGGGCAACTGTTTTCCTCTGCCTCCACTCCCAATGGACCAGCAAAACAAACACTCCGGGATTCTTGACTTGTACTGCCTTGACATGAGACAAGGACAGACCTAAAGAAGTGCTAACAAAACCGGTTTTTCATCTCCTTGAAACCATACACCAGGAGAGGGAAACAAGGTGTGCTGAAGAGGCAGAAGGAAAAACGATGAAAGAATATAAACGTTGTGTGCTCCGTCCCTTTTCTACCCTTGCTGTGCTGTTCTCTCTACCCTTGCTGTCTCTGATGGTGGTAGAATGACTTAAGTTGGGGAGGGCGGTGAGGATGAAACTGAGAAGTGGGCAAAACACACCCTGCTTCTGGGCTGGGATTCAACCTAGTGGTTGACTCACTAAATGCCCCATGTCAGCAGGGCAAAAGGAGGCAGTGAGAAGGCAAGAGGATGTACCTCAGCAGTTGAGAGCAAAGCAGTCTCCTAGGTCCCCATGGCTCCCAAGTGGTGTGAGAAAGGACAGAAAAGTTTCCTTTGGTTCTAACCAGGGGTCTGAAGGTCAACTAGGGAGAGAACCACAGTCCTTACAAGATTATCTCTGAAAATAAGGGACAACAGGGGCAGGAAGTGCCAGAGGTCAGCCAGTGCAGGAGCCAGGCAGGAGCTGGGATTGCAAAGGGACCCCGTTGAACTCTGCTGGAGGGAGCAACAGGCATCCTTTATGCACAGAACAAACCAATCTGCAGACGCCTACGGGAAACCAACCCCAGTGGAGAAAGCAGCCTCTCCCATGGCCCTGACTCCACCCAAACACCACACAGAAGAGAGAATTTAGTCAGGGACTGAAATGACTTTTACAGGAAATCAAGAAAGATATATTCTTGGGACCAGCAGTTAGCATAATGGCTATGTCGCTGGACTCCCATGTAGTCGACTGCAGTTTGAGTCCCGGACCTGGTGGCTTAAATTCACGCCAGGCGTGTGTGCATGCGTGCCCAAGGTCCCGAGAGGAGAATGGAGGAGAAGGGATTGCGGTATGGCCATCTGGGGGGTGATGTCTTGCTTTCTGTCTCTCTGTCTCTGTCTTTCTGGCGAGTGCACGTGCCCTATAGCAAAAAACCCTCCAAAAAAAAAAAAAAAGAAAGAAAGCTCTATTCTTTACATCGCCAATACTGTAAATTTTATCCCCATTAAGTAATGATTTAATGGAGTTAATAATTATTGAGCATTTACTGTTAGGTTGCCATGAAAGTTGTGACATTTTTCTATATTTTTCTATGCAAAAATTGCATTGTGACTTTCTCAACGACCCAATACATGCCAAGAAATTGCATCAGGTCCTTATATACATTCTCTCATTTAATCCTCACTAGAACCCAATGAGGCATGTGTTCTTATTATCTATTTTACAGATGAAGAAACTGAGGGCTAGAGATTTTTTTCTTTTTGAGAGGTTTTTGCTATAGGATGCATGCACTTGCCAGAAAGACAGAGAGAGACAGAGAGACAGAAAGCGAGAAATCACCTCCCAGGGGGGATGGCCACACCGCAATCCCTTCTCCTCCATTCTCCTCTCGGGATCTTGGGCACACATGCACACGTGCCTGGTATGAATTTAATCCACTGGGTCAGGACTCGAACTGCGGTTGACTACATGGGAGTCCAGCGATATAGGCATTACGCTAACTGCTGATCCCGAGGGCTAGAGATTTAACCATCTGCCAATGATAGCAGGAAGTAGCCCAACTGGAATTCAAACCTACACAAGTTCATGTTCTTAACCGCCATTATTTTGATAATTGGTATTCGTATAAGCTTTTCAGGAAGCCTGTATTTTTTGAAATAATTAAAACAAAAGTCAATAGTAAGTGCATTTGGAAACAAATTAAAAAAATACATTTACCAGTACCCATAAATTCTTCTCTGAGCTTTTCACGAGGTTGTCTGCTCAAAGTAATAATAAATAAATTCCTAGTAAATGCAAATTCATTCTGAGGAATATCAAAATTATTCAAGCAGAGGAACTGGAAATATACAGTTAAAAATTATACTGAAGCATAATTTGAAGCAAGGTGACAGGAGCACTAATAACTATTAAGTGGGAGTCTTACGAGAAATGACATTTGTGTGCAATATTCAGAGAGAAAAAAAATTCACTTCTAGCCAACATATAATGCTTGTCATCTCCCTAAAGTTCCAAGCCATAGATGAGGAAAGACCTGGGTGACAGGAGCATCTGTTACCTCCAGGACAGACTGTGAGGGGTGTAAAGGATGGCTGGCTTTCTCATTCGGCAAGTCTCAGCCTCACGCATGCTCAGTGCAAGTCACGAGGTGGAGACAGAGGAGTACAGGCCGCCACTCTCATGGAACGGCACTCTAATCACCATGAGGTGGGGAAGTCTGCCGCCTTCTCAGGTATACAGGACGCCATCTTTGAGGGAGGTTTTGTGTGTGTGTGTGTGTGTGTGTGTGTGTGTGTTTTAATTTGTCAGAGGGCACTTGTGCTTTGTAGAGAGTGACAGAAAGAGAGGAAAATTGAATTGAATTTGTAGAAGGAACAACTGTTCACACTATGATCCCTTCCCTTCCATTTCTCCATCCTGATGGGGTTCTGGGCACTCACACATGTGACTGGTCTGTGTTTTTCAAGTCATTGGGGTTGGGATTTGAAGCATGTAATTAAGTCGAGTTGGATCTGGCTCCCTTAACCACCAGGTCATGAGGCTGGCCCTAAAATATTTTATTTATTTAGTTAGTTAGTTAGTTAGTTAGCTATTTCTTCCTTCCATAATGAAGAGCAACAGGGATAGACAGAGAGGCAGAAACAAGCACCCTGAATAAGGTCTTCATGCTGTGATCCACCCCCAGCTCAGCCAGCCTCAGATCATGGGCATGCGCATGCCTAGGGCACTTTATGAAGTCTCTAGATGCAAACCTGGAACCTTCCCCATGTGGGTAAGCCTGACAGAGCACATCTATGTCACCACTCAGCCTCTGCGGGGGAGGGATCTGATAAGGAGTACAGTATTGCCATTGAATACGAATTGTGTGGCAATGTGCTCAGCGCAATTGAAAATAAGATCATAAACTCATGAGGTCTCAATATATTCCAGGACTGAATAGACTATAAAAACAAACGGTAATGACAGAATTGTTGAATGTGGTTTTAGCACTACAAACAAGTTGGCATCTAAGAATTGTCCTTCCTACTCTTTCCATAGTGAAACTAATGTGGGAGGATGTGACGTGACATAAACTAGTCTTGACACTGGCAGATGGGTGGAGACCCCAACTACTGTTAACGAGGCCTACAAACAGTAGTTCCTGCTGCAAATTCAAATGATTACCAGGAATCCAAGATTTCTGTTCTCTAAACTATCTTAAGTCTTAATTTCCAGAGAAGCTTAATTTACTATGAGGCAATCAATACACACACACACACACACACACACACTCACACAAACTATGTTGCACACATTTACTTAGTGATAAACAAGAGGAGAAAACAAGTACTGAAGAGCATTACAGTAGCACTGCATTTTTTATGGATGAAGTTTGGGAATAGGGTGTAGCTGGTAGTGGAAGATGCTCTAAGATCAGTCCTAGAACATGAAAATCATATTGTTTTCTCTGCTGTTGAGCTATGTATAGTCTCTGAGCCAGTGGTGACCAAAGACTAGTTTAAGTGGTATGATCCAAAGTAATTTCAAGAAAGTCAGCTTTGGGACCAGCAGTTAGTGTAATGGCTATGTCACTATACTCTCATGTAGTCGACTGTGGTTTGAGTCCCGGACTCGGTGGCTTAAACTCACGCCGGGCATGTGTGCGTGCAGGCCCAAGATCCCGAGAGGAGAATGGAAGAGAAGGGATTGCGGCGTGGCCATCCCCCCTGGGGGGTGATTTCTCACTTTCTGTCTCCCTTTCTCTCTCTGTCTGTCTAGCGAGTGCACCTCTCCAAAAAAAGAAAAAAAAAAAAGTCGGCTTTATATCATGAATTATTGTTCTATGTATATCATTGTTTCAATAATGTAAGAGAGAAAAACACCCAGAAGCAAAATTTTTAAAAATGTTTTCTAAATAAACAAAAATAATTAAGACTAAAAATGATCCTAAACCACAACATATTGTGTGGCTTTGTGATGTGTCAACTGAGTGAGGCTGAACTACATTCCCCCGAATTCTCTTCCTGGTGTGTTTCCAGACAGGGTGGGCTACAAGGCTTTTCTCTTGCAAGAGGTGGAAGACAGAAGGGAGGCTCTGGGCATTCTGTAATATTACACACATCTTCTTCCAGCTACATACAGTCAAACACAAATTTAGGTGCTGTTGTGAAAGGATATTACCAATATAATTAAAGTCCAAGTTGAGTCTTTCAATCACATCTCAACATCACCACTTGGAAATCTCATAGACCTTTCAAACATAACAAATTGAAAAACAACTCTTTTTTTTTTTTTTTTAAAGTAGGTTTTTGCCATAGGGCACGTGCACTTGCCAGAAAGACAGAGAGAGACAGAGAGACAGAAAGCGAGAAATCACCCCCCAGGGGGGATGGCCACGCCGCAATCCCTTCTCCTCCATTCTCCTCTTGGGATCTTGGGCACGCACACACACACACCTGGTGTAAGTTTAAGCCACCAGGTCTGAAACTCAGACCGTGGTCAACTACATGGGAGTCCAGTGACATAGCCATTACACTAACTGCTGGTCCCAGAAAACCAACTCTTAATTCTCCTGTCAATCTGTTCCTGCACCTTCTAAGCCTCTGCACCTCAGCAAGTGGCAATTCCATTCCACAAATATCCTAGGTCAAAAACTTTGGAGTCAGTGTTGATATTTTTGTCTTATACTCTACTTATAATCCATCATAAAATCCTGTCCATTTGGCTTTGGAAATGGATTCTCAATCCACCTTCTCGATGGCCACCACCCTATGCCAAAGCTTTCCTGAGTTACAGTGACATTTTCCCAACTGCTGTCCCTACCGCTACTTTCCATGAAGCGGCCACAGAGATCCTCATGAAAAGAACTCTATAAGCAATCTATAAAAAGTCAGATATACTGGGCCTGTGCTCAATGCTTCAGTTGCTTCCTCTCTCAGTATACAAGACAATGTTCTCCCAAGGTCTGTGAGGCCTGGACCCAGCCCTGCCCTCTCTATGACCTTATCTCCTGCTGCCCAGTCTCTCGGGTCACACTTGGCTTCCCTGCCGTTTCTGGAGCATGCCACCCACTCCGACCTTGGGGACTGGACTTTGCACTGTTGTTCCTTAAGACTAGAATACTCTCCCTTTGAATATCTGTCAAATTCATTAACAATTTTCTGCCTGAGCATCTCTTTCCACTGGGTAGTCAGAAAAGTCATGCGGTATTTTTTCTATGCAAAAAAAGTGACATGACTTTTTCCGACACCTGAAGAGATCGAAGCCGTTACGGACCACCCGATCTAAAATAACATCTCTTCTGTGTCACTACTCCCATCCCCGGTTTCATTCGTCCAAGTCCTAGTGCCCTCCAACACAGTCTGCTCGTCCTTGTACGCCTGTCTCTTCCTCTAAAATGCAAGCTCCATGGGGACAGGCCATGTGCTATATTCACTACGGCAGCCTCGGCTCCTGCAGTAGTTCCTGCCGCAGAGGGAGGCCCAATGAAGACGCATTCGTTCATTCGAGCATGATTAAAACAGTCGTCTTGCCTTGCTACCATCTTTAAGTAAACAGAACGGAAGGCAGTAAGGTTCTGGCTTCAGTGATTCCAAGGTGCTGCAGAGCCTAACTTGGACGCTTTCCCCCCTCCAGCAGCAGTCATCTCCCAGTGGTGCCACGGAGTGGAAAGTGCCAACATGTCATCACACCCCTCGACCGACTTGATTCCCCTGCTACAATGACAATAAGGCCACTCTTACATCTTACCCTCCGTTGTGAATTTACAGAAAACTATACTGAGACCCCAGGCCTTGAAAGACAAAGTACGAGAGTAACAGAATGATCAGAATGAAAAGACCACGTTTATCAGCTTACTTACCACTGAAGTCATCCTTGGTTGTGAAAGAGAAAGGTTGCTTGACTGCACTGAAGCCTGTACACATAACAAAATTAAATGCCTTCTAAGGTGTGAGACTTCTTTTAAAAAGATAATAACAAAATGTTACATATACAAACATGTCATGTAACCATGGTGTTTTGTTACACATTCAGGATGTGGCTTTTTACATCCTTTTCTTCAGCTACTGCCATTATTGTCTAGTTGATTCATTCCATTTCATTTTAAAACTTGTCTCATGTTTAAAAATAAGATTTTTCTCTACATGAAATGTAGCTTAAGGTTATTAACCACATATACAGTGTCTCAAATTCTCCTTAGGATCTTACTACACAGATTCTGACTCTCCCTTGTCTAACTCCCCTTTTAGTTACTTTCCTTTAAAAAAAAGTATTTATTTAATTCCAATTGTTATTATTATTTTTTAATTTGACCAGAGAGAGAGAGAGAAAAAGGGAAAGTGAGAGAGCAAGTCACCAGGTCCAGGACTCGAACCATGGTCAGCCATATGAGAATCCAAAACCTTTAACCATCATGCCACCTACCAGCCCCTCTTTTACTTTTGATCATCAGGTACAAAGCTGTTTGCCTACCTAGGTGGCTGGACTCTCAGTGCCACTGGCCAACCTGCTCCCATGGCTTTGGCAACGGAGAATGCCAAGGCCAACAGGCAACTCTACACACAGGGGTATTTGCCAGCCA
The DNA here is from genome assembly GCF_000334495.1 of Tupaia belangeri chinensis. Classification (NCBI taxonomy): domain Eukaryota; kingdom Metazoa; phylum Chordata; class Mammalia; order Scandentia; family Tupaiidae; genus Tupaia; species Tupaia belangeri. Next base: position 6,032,851 of record NW_006159849.1, read on the forward strand.
GCGCCACTCTTTCTCCGGTGAGAATGTCAAATAGACCCAGGGCAAGTCTATCGCCATGTCTTGAACACTAATTCTAAATGCTGGAGCCTCTTCATATTCAAAAATGCAAAATTTAAAAATATTTCATGTACTCTGAAAATGTACATACCCACATTCATCACGGTTCACATTTGCAATTAGAGTTCAAAAACCGAAACCAAATGGACAGAAATAAAAAACACTGAACACGCCCCCTTGCTCTCCTTTGACTATCAGATTTCTGACAAGAGCTATTATATTTAGACAAAGATATAAGAGAGGTCTTCAGAAGTTCATGGAAAAATGGAATTAAAATACAAGTTTATTTTGGTGGCAAAAATAATTTGAAATCCATGCCTGGATTTTTCATAATAGACATTTTTCATGAACTTTTAAAAAGTTTATTTCTACCATGAGAGAGAGAGAGAAAGACAGGCACGCCAACAGGGTTCCACCGTCACAACTCACGGCCAGCCAGAATCACAGACATGCATGCCTGGTGTGTCACAGAGGTCCTAGGACACGAGTCAGGGCCCCTCTTGCTGGATCTGGTGACTTTACTACTGCCACCAACTGGCTCCCATCTTCCACACACTTTCTGAAGACCCTTCATATCTATAGGGTGAGCAGGTCCTTGCTTACCACGCATTCCACAACTCAGGGCACAAGGGACAACAAAAAACTGCCTTTCTTTACATCCTCCTTCCTATTTGGAATATTTCTACATTTCTACCTCTGTAAGTTCTTTTTTTTTTTTTTTTTTTTTTAGGTTATTGCCATAGGGCAAACGGGCTTGCAGGAGACAGAAACTCAAAGAGGGAAAGTGAGAAATCATCCCCCAAGAGGGATGGCCATGCCTCAATCCTCTCTCCTCCATTCTCCACACACACTCACACACACACACACACACACACACACACACACACACAGTATGACTTTCAAGTCACTAGCTCTTGGGCCTGAACTGTAGTTGGCCATGTGGGAGTCCAACACCTAACCATCATGCCACCTGCTGGCCCCATAAGTTCTTTAAGTGATTCTCCACCTGGGCTACATATAAATGGCCCCAAGAATTTTTACCTTTTTTCTACTGTTGCTGTTTTGATTTTGCCAGAGGGCACATGCACTTCCTGGAGAGAGAGAGAGAGAAAGCGAGAACGAGAGGGAAAGTGAGAAAGCAAACCCCAGCAGGGTTGGCCACCCTGCAATCCCTTTTCCTCCATTCTCCTCTTGGGATTTTGGGCACTCACGCATATGCACCCAGCATGCTTTTTAAGCCACCAAGTCCAGGATTTAAACTATGCAGGTGACTATGTGGGATCCTGCTGTCTTAACCACCATGCCACTGGCTGGCCCAAATTTTAAAATATTGATGCTTGGTCCGCCATCCCCAGGAATACTGCTATTCGGCAGTAGCCCTGGATATAGTATATTTCTTTCTCTTTTTTTCTTTTTGGAGAGGTTTTCGCTATAGAGCGCGTGCGCTCGCCAGACAGATAGAGAGAGACAGAGAGACAGAAAGCGAGAAATCACCCCCCGGGGGGATGGCCATGCCGCAATCTCTTCTCCTCCATTCTCCTCTCGGGATCTTGGGCACGCACGCACACATGCCCGGCGTGAGTTCTAAGCCACCGGGTCCGGGACGCAAACCACGGTCAACTACATGGGAATCTAGTGACATAGCCATTACGCTAACTGCTGGTTCCACGTCCCGGGTATATTTCTGAAGATCTCTGGGTTATTCTGAAGTAATGAAGGGCTGAGACTTCCTCCAAGGCTTCTCTATTAGCATTTACCTCCTATTGCAACATGTATCTTTTTGTCTTTGGAACATCACTTTTAAGCCAGTATAACCGCTATATTTTCCTCTCAAACAGATCATAGGGACCAGCAGTTAGTGTAATAGTGGATTCCCACATAGTCGACTGCGGTTCACGTCCCGGACCCGGGCGCATGTGCGTGCAGGAGTGCTCAAGATCCTGAGAGGAGAACGGAGGAGAAGGGATTATGGTGTGGCCATCTCCCGTGGGGGGCGATTTCTTGCTTTCTATCTCTCTGTTTCTTTCTGTGTCTGGCGAGTGCACACACCCTATAGCAAAAACATCTAAAAAAACCCAAAAAACAAAAAACAAAAAAACAGATCATAAAGCCCTTCAGAACCCAAACTATCTCCTATTCATTTTCTTTTAATTCCCACAGTGTCTCCACAGTGCAACCCCCCCACCCCCAAATAAAAACCCACCAATATTAGCCACTATGCACTCAGGATATTAAATAATTACCTATGAACACTAGGAGGACAGCATACTATTTCTGAAAATAAGGAACCAGAAGCCTTTGGAGAGCTTAAGTAACTTTTCACCAATTGTATAACTAAGAGGTGGTAATTACACTTCTCTCCAGGTACATCTGACTTCACGTTCTTCCCTCTTGCAAAACAGCAACAAAAATAACAAACAAGTAATTAATTGGGTTTTAAATAACTTGCCTTCAATCAAATACTTTTTGGAATGAAACAACAATTTGTATCAGCGTGTGGGATAATTGAAATAACAGTTATATAAATTAAAGGTAAGAGAAAAGTCAAAATGTGCCAAGTCTTACTTTTTAATTGGCAAAAGTAGTACAATGAACGGTCTTAGCGTCACTCATTTAAGAAAAGCTGACTCCCACATGGCAGACCATGGTTCCCGTGCCGGACCTGGCAGCTTGAGCATCGCACTGGGCGCACGTGCCTGCATGCCCCAAACCCTGAGATGAGAGTGGAGAAGGGATTGTGGCATGGCCATCTCCCCACCCCCTGGGGGATAATATCTCACTTTTCCCCTCTCTGTGTCTTTCTGGCAAGTGCACGCCGCCCTCTAGCAGAAATCTAAAAAAAGAAAAGTTTTCTAAAGCTCTTTAAGGTTGAGGATTGTTAGATAATAAACTACCCTTTACCTTGCTAGAAATTAATCTTGGCTACGGTATTCCAGTCTCTTTCTGTGAAAGAGTAATTTTTTTAAGGTAAAAGGAAATCAAAATGCAAGTTGATTTTTTTTTTCTTTCAGAATCTTTATTGGGAAAGACGACTCCAGAGGGAGAAGAGCCACCTTAGTCTGACATCACCACATGGCAGAGGGTAAAGGTAAACAATCGGGAGACTGGAAGTTTCTGAGGAGATCATTCATTTACAAAAGAGAAGAATGGGGGGGGGGAGGGTCAAGAAAAGAAAGGAAAAAAAATCAGAGAAAAGAGAAAATAATTTGGGCCTCATGGCGCTCATAGCTCAACTTTCAGCTAGAAGGAACAGGGGAGAGCTGAGAGTTTGGAAAAATTTCAGAAAACGAAACGGGAATAACTGGGAGCACTAAGTTTTAAAGGATATTCACGTGCATATACAGCCAAAATGATGGCAGGTAGGAACATGTGCGTCTTGTGTAGCTGACCATTTTTCCTACTTTCTCAATTATCTTCTCTTAGAAAACGGGAAGCTCAGCCACATGTTACCTTGACTTCCAGCAAATGAAATCATTCACCAAAATCCACTCTCATCCATACCCACTCAGGAGCAGCAAACAACCAGAAGAATACTCTCATCCATACCCACTCAGGAGCAGCAGACAACCAGAAGAACACTCTCATCCATACCCACTCAGGAGCAGCAAACAACCAGAAGAACACTCTCATCCATACCCACTCAGCAGCAGCAAACAACCAGAAGAACACTAGCAAACATGAAGCTGGTGTTTTTTTTTTTTCCTTTATACCTTTATAAAGAATTCCTCCTGAAAATATTTAATGATGCTGCATTAAAAATGAAGCTGGTGTGAAGTGAAGGGGTTAAAGCCCGTTAGCTAAAACTTCCTTAAAGTCTCTTACTAGTGATGTCCACACTGTTTCCCAAGACAGACACCGCAGAAAGCTGCAGTTTTCATTTAGAAAAAAGCAAAGCGCCAAACCTCCCACCTTGTTGAAAATGTAGACACACATCCGGTCACTGTGTAACTGAATTTTGCACATTTTGGAATACAACTTGAGCCTGACATTTCAAAAATAAACTTGTAGGTTTCCATTAAATACATATTAGTACCAAATGAAACCAAGAAACATCATTTATCTTGATTTAAAACTCATCTAATATATCTGAACACATGGATATTGTGCATCTGATATGCTTTTATTGTAATCTGCAATTTGGAAACAAGAAATGTACAATTAAAAAGGGCAGCCTAGCAAGCCACTGAAGTCATAAACAGATTTGTTTAAAAAAAAAAAAGTCATCCTAAGTTATCTCTCGCAAAAAAAAGGTGCTATACAGTTTTTAGTACTCCTATTTCATTAATGAGACCAAACACAAATTATCTTTCGGAAATAACCATAAATCACTCCGGTAAAACATACCTTGAAAAGATACACAGTAACACGGCGTGTAAATTGTTACAGGAGACAAAATGGCGACTACAGGAAACCAAGTAGAAGGTTACAAAATTTCTAAGAGCAGAAGTGGTTTTGAAGTAATAAGTAGAAACAAAAAATAACCTAACCTCCTCAAGATAACCACTAGAACAAGCCAGAAAGTGCTGCTGTGCTGTGAGTGAGGAAGTGAGTGCCGGAGGAAGTGAATGCTCACTTCTGGTTTTACCAACCATCACATCTGAGACAGACTCCTCTTACTTGGCACAGGTCTGCCGTTTAGTCCTCAAATATTAAAAACGCATCTGTGTATACTTAACAAGTGATGCTAGTATAAAAATAGAGCAATTTTTTAACTTAAAATAGGGAGCGTGTTTTAATAATAAAGGTTTATACGTATGATACAATTCCAATTACATGAAATTCCAGGCAGAGCAAAATGACAACAGAAGGGGAACACTATCTACCTGGGCTGATGCTTGGGGCTTGGATGAGATGAACCCATGAGATGAACATATGGTCATGATGGAACTTTTTAGGATAAAGATAGTGATCTATGTTCAGATTGAGTAGAGGCTAAATTATAATGAATTGCCCAAATTTTATCAAATTGTACACCTAAGATGGACGCATGTTATTGTATATAAATTATATGTCCAAGAAAATGATTTATAAAGCCAAGATTTGTAATCTGGCTTTTCTGATTTGAAATCTATAAAAGTAGGTTACAAATGGTTTTAAGTTTTCAGGCAAGGCTTTCTCCCCCACATATGAACCAATCGGGGTGACACTGTACAGTAACATGGTAACCCAAGACATTAGAGGCACAGCTCAGGGAGGTATATTTACCCTCTAAACCCTGGTTGGTAGAAGGAGAAGAAGGTATTGTGTGATGTCAAAGCAGGCGCCCGGGTGGGAACTGGTGGTTGGAGACCATATGGTGGCAGTGCATAGATCTAAGGAGAATCAGGCAGCAAATGGGTACACTGGGCGCTCTGCCCTTGACTGTCTGCTAAGCAAACCTGTAACTCATACTTACTAGTTGAAGTGAGGGGAAGCCAGAGGTGCTTATGCTCTGTCGATGGTACTGGCCAAGGTTTGGTGGAAGAGTAAACTGTTTCCTTATTTCCGCTGAAGAATACCTTGGATTAAGATAGAGAAATGTGCATGAAGTGAGTATTTTTAAAAACCATGACATGATAGACACGATCTTTGTTATCAGGTTATGAAATCTGTCTTGGCTGGGCAGTGAGCACAACTGGCCAAAATGCCATTTGGGGCTGGCAGTAGATAGTCGTTTTACCTGTCCATCCGCAGCCTTGGGAAGTTCAGAGAGGTCAGAATGCCTGAATCAAGGCTCCTGCCCTGTACTGGGACAGTGATGGGCAGAAGGGGAGTCTGAGGCCCAGGAAAAAGACCCAGGGCATTCGGCTCCTTCCCAGTCCAGAGCAGCTGGCTCTACAGGAAGACATCCACCTTGTCTCTGACTAGAGTCCTTTAAACTCTGGCTGCCTTTTAGAAATAACTGTTCCCATTTCAGGCAGGCGTTTTTAGTTAGCGGCCCATTATAACAGAGGACACTTGAGAGCCATCATCTGAACACACGTGCCACCTTGCAGGTACCTTAGGTGTAACCTGGAATGCCCTGGGACTGTGCTTTTTCCAAACTGCTCCCAGTGGAGTAATCCTTTGTATCATCCACATGGGCACTACCGAGTCCTCAGCTAATAATAACCCCTCATAGTCAGGAACCACACACATGAGAAAGAAAGTTGTCCTCCACTGTCTACTCACACTTGTTAGCACGAGCCTACCAGTTCTGGGTACCTTACTTTACAAACAGCTTGGCTTCTGAGCACTCACTCGTTAGCCATTCATTTGGAACTTGGAATATATCTTTTTACTTATTCATTGTTTTAAGGGAGAGATTTTTGGCTCTAGGGAGTGTGAGGTCACTAGAGAGACAGAGAAAGACAGAGAGACAGAAAGCAAGGAATCCGCCCTCGAGGGGATGGCCACGCCACAATCCCTTCTCCTCTATTCTCCTCTCAGGATTTTGGACATGCATGCACATGTGCCTGGCGTGAGTTTAAGCTGCTGAGTCTGGGACTGAAACCACAGCTGACTACCTGGGAGTCCAGCAACATAACCATTACACCATCTATTTGTCCTCAGAATACATTTTTTTTTTTTGAAGAGATTTTTGCTATAGGGCGCGTGCGCTCGCCAGACAGAGAGAGACAGAGAGACAGAAAGTGAGCAATCACCCCCCAGGGGGGGATGGCCATGCCACAATCCCTTCTCCTCCATTCTCCTCTCAGGATCTTGGGCACACACACACACGCGCCCGGTGTGAGTTTAAGCCGCTGGGTCCAGGACTTTAACCGTGGTCAGCTACGTGGGAGCCCAGCGACATAGCCATTACGCTAACTGCTGGTTCCCCCAGAATACATCTTCTATTACATTATTATGTTAGTGGTTGGAGTCTCAGGCTAGCTTAAAAAGTGTATTTAAACCAGAACGAGGCCAAAGCATACACCACCAGGTACCACCAGTGAATATAACCAAAAATTAGTCAGAGATTACTGAGGCTGCAATGAGGCCATGTGTTCCAAACATGCTGTGTATTCAACAAGGGTCTATATAAATTTAAATACTGTAATCGAAAATGTAAACAAAGCTTACATTTTCTCCACGATAGGGTGTACCAGGGCCTAGTTATTAACTACTGTGCAAGATGAGGTTTCTAACACCATCTATGTCCTTCCAACTTTGATGATGACACACCCAGCAAGGCAGAAAAAGATGGATTCTAGTTCCAACTTTGGCATTGATTCTCCCTCTTTTTTTTTTAATGGTCTAAAATATACTCTTTTTAATTGTACATTTGTATCTCGAGTTATCTGTGGGCTGGAAGACCCCCTCCATACTCCTAATCCCGGCTACACGGGTATAATCTGGCTTGCGGTCCAGCTGTCAGTGAGGCAGGGACAGGGCTATGGCCAAAGAGGTGGGTCATGAACTCACACCGGCCTCTTCAGGGCAGGGAGGTCAGACCGTGGTTGTACTCGCACTGCTCCAGGGCCTCGCCAAAGCCCTTACACAGGGATAGGTCCCTCTCAGTGGCCGAGCAGTCCAGGAACTTCCTGATCTCCTAGGTGCAGGGCCCCGGCTGCAGGGGCTGGGGGCAGTGCGGGTGGCTGACTGCTGGGCTGCAGGCTGGGCCGGCTCTGAACTTCCTCTGCTGAAGGCTCAGGACGCTGCCCACGACATATCCTACAGCCGAGCCCACGGCTACCCC
>NW_006159849.1:6040793-6043634 GCF_000334495.1 Tupaia belangeri chinensis
GGAAGGGGGACCAAAACGGAAGAAAGTGGCTAGAGAGACCAGCAGTTAGCGTAATGGCTATGTCAGCGAACTCCCATGTAGTCGACCGCGGTTCAAGTCCCGGACCCAGTGGCTTAAACGCACGCCGGGCGTGTGTGCCTGAGTGCCCAAGATCCCGAGGGGAGAATGGGGGAGAAGGGATTGCGGCGTGACCATCCCCCCCGGGGGGTGATTTCTCGCTTTCTGTCTCTGTCTCTTTCTTTCTGGCGAGTGTACACACCCTGTAGCAAAAACCTCTCGAAAAAAGGAAAGAAAGTGGCTGGAGCACATTCATGCTGGTCGCGGCCCCTCACATTATGATGAAAGGACGTACCCAGCCCCAGAAGAAGGTAAGGCACCAGCATGAATTATTCTCCTGAATTTCCTACAGCCTTTTATTTCACTTTTCTTAAGAGTGAGAAAACACTAGGAAAAGGAGTAAATAAATATTCTACTAGCCATCAGGGAAATGCGTACCACACCACAAGGAGATGCCATTTCATAACCATCAGGAGGTCTGTAACAAAAAAGTGGGCATAGCAAGTGTCGGCAGGATGTGGAGAAACTGGAACACTCCTACATGGCCGGTGGGAACAAAACACGGGGTAGCTATTTCACGAACAATCTGAGAGGTCCTCAAAAAGTTAAACAGAGAGATCCCACATATCCCAGCAACTCCTCTTCTAAACATATACCCAAGAAAAATGAAAACCGACTTCCATGCAAAAAGTGACATTTGAAAGTTCATAGCAGCATTGTTCATAATAGCCACAATGTGGAAACAACCCAAATGTCCATCAACCAATGAATGGATAAACAAACATGGTATAAACATGGTATAGCAGACCATGGCCTACTACCAAGTAACAAAAAGGAACAAAGTATCAATATAAACAACCCAGATGAACCTTGAAGATATTATTCTAAATGAAGTAAGCTAAACCAAAAGACCACATACTGCTTGATTCCTTAAATGAAATGCCCAGAATATAGCGACACGAAGTATTGAGTGTTGGAAAAGTCATGACATATTTTTCTATGGTTTTTCTGTGCAAAAATGTGTTATTACTTTTCTGATGACTCCACAGATTAGTGGTTACCTAAGACAGGGGGACTGTAAGAATATGGGGAGTGACTGCTAAATGGGTACGTAGTTTCTTTTTGGTGTGATGAAAATGTTCTAAAGTTGGTTGTGGTGATGAGTGGAAAACACTACGAATATATTAAAAATAACTGAACGGTATACACTAAACAGGTAAATTGCATAGTACATGAATTATAGCCACATAGGTGGATAAAAATAGATCGGTGTGTGTGTGTGTGTGTGTGTGTATGTGTGTTCTACAGAGAAAAGATCAAAGCAGAAAAAGTGATCACATCTGGGATCAGCAGATGGTTATAATGGTTAAGTTGCTGGACTCCCATGAGGTTGACCATGATTTGAGTCCCAGACCTGGCAGCTTAAAACTATGTCAAGGCATGTGTGCGTGCGTGCCCAAGATCCCGAGAGGAGAATGGAGGAGAAGGGACTGTGGTGTGGCCATCCCCCCTGGGGGGGGTGACTTCTCGCTTTCTGTCTGCCTCTCCGATTTTGTCTCCACATTCCTGATAGACTGGTTTTAATGATGAATTGGATAGTAACCATTTTTATTTAAAGAAATATTTTATTTAACTTTATTTATTGATTTTAATTTGACCAGAGAGGGGCAGAATGAGAGAGAAAGTGAAAAACCAAGCTGCCAGGTCTGGGACTTGAACCATGGTGGGCCATGTGGTAGTCCAGCTGGTGCTTTTAACCACCATGCCACCTTGCCGGTCCCAGTAAGATTTTTTTTAATCATATTATTTTGCTGTCCAAAACAAAAGGTCTATCTTGCATAAATGATATGTACTTTTTGTGTGGCACCCCAGGAACTCCAACCAACACTGCAATTATTTATCCACTAACTTAACATGATGGTAAGACAGAGGGCCAAAACAACCAAACAAAGGCCTGCTTCTGGGATCAAGCTGACCTTTTCACAAAGACTGACTTCTTGAGATCTCTGCCTGCAGGTCTTCCCCCAAGGTCTGTCAAATAACATGTTTTAGTTTCACGATCATTCTGAAAGCCTCCCAGTCCGGAGTGGTCTATCTGAAATGGGACACCTGAAAATGCCAGGACAGGAAGTGGTACTGCGAGAGAACTGAAGAGGCGGGGGAAACAGGTTCTTGCTTTCATTTTGAAGCAAAATTGTTGTCCTATATCAAAGTCCTGGTATTTTCTTCCCATCATGACATAGGCTGTCCCAACTCTCTAGTCCTTTTTAAACAGGGTCAGCTGACATTCATGTTCAGACTTCCATCTCAGAGTTCCCTAATAAAAGCTATACAACTGATCTTTTCTGATGCTACAAGCCTGACCCAATACCCAAGTCCATCTGATTTCCTATCCCTTCAGGATCAATTATGCAAAAGGCAGTTAAATCTGACATGTTGAAACTGTCAAACACAGAGATGACATTTGTCCTTAAAATGAAAATAGTCAATCATCCACATGGAAAATGACTGCTTCGTATCGCTTACGGAACTTCGGAATAAAATAACTGTAGAGAGAGACCGTGCACACACAGTAAAGTAGCAGCAATAGGCGGAATGATAAAATCCCATGTTGGTTAAGGTATGTGGAAACTAACATGGCCATAGGCCTGGGGGCTGCGTATAAGTACAGTGTTTCTGGAAAGTAATACTGTTACACGCAAGAGAACATACAACTCCTTGATCTAACCATCTTGCTTTGGAAAATAGACCCCCACAGAATTCTTAAAAACATGTCATTTGAGC
>NW_006159849.1:6043665-6049223 GCF_000334495.1 Tupaia belangeri chinensis
GAATGAGCAAAAGAACTCCAAATATGGGAGCCTGAGAGCAAATCATTGAAAATAACCGAAGCATCCAAACTAGGGAGCACACTGAGCAATAATAGCACAAAATACACAGGAGACCATTCTGCCGTTTAAAAAGACAAAAATATGGAATGGGCTGAGCCAAGGAAACACGTATACAAAATAAGCTATGAGAAAAAGATAGCATGAGGAATCAAATACGAATATATAACGGTAAATGTGGAAGTGTATGCAAGGATCAGAAACCCTTCCAGTTATAAAGAGGTATTTCAATAACTATAATAACCGTGTGAGTTACTTTACATTCATCATTTTAGAAGTATACATATACAAAATAGTATGCAGGAAGAGCATACTCCTTGAGATTTTAAAAAGTTATGGAAACATTAGCTATTACACTTACCGGCACAGAACTTTAGTCTTAAAAGAGCATTTCACATTTCAGTCAAAATCAACTCTCTTCATCTCTAGACTCGTTTTAGCAAAGGGGATAATCTGCCTACACAAGTGAAAATACAGCCAAAAAGCCAGGTGCAGTGGTATATGCCTGTGGTCCCAGCTACTCAGGAGGCTGAGGAAGGAGGATTACAACACAGAGACCCTGTCTAAACCACCACACACACAGACAGACACACACACACACACCACAAAAAAACCATACATACTACTGACAAAAGAACACACCCAGGACAAGAGCTCACACAGGCTCAGTGTCCATGCAATTATTACACGTGAACTCACACACAATAATTTTCTTCTGCATTTGATTCTCAGATCAAATTTGGTATGTCCAAGAATCTGACACATTTTAGACAACAGTGAAAGTGAAGGAGTAAAGAAAATGAACATACAATTTACTCTTAGTCACTAACAACTAACTATAAAACACTTGACAAATACAACTGTAAAGTTAAGAATAAGTAATAATTATAGACATTTGTGGGTGGCACATATATGAATGTACCCATAGGATATGGAATAACTAAACCTTGCAAAATAATCATTGTATGAGGACTAGAAATTATTTACAGCCAGTGAGTAGTAAAAGAATGTTACTCCCCAAACTTTCCAAATTATAAGGCTAATAGCAGTGTAGTATTAAAATAAAGATTTTTACAATTTCTTATATGTGAAAAACCTGACTTGGATCATGAAACTATCAAAGGGTTCATCACTGTGCATAGCACTACTCCCAAAAGTGAGGAGTTCCTGGAGTTGGCCACGTAAAGTGACTAAGGTGGGGCCAGCAGGTGACACAGTGGTTAAGGCACTGGACTCCCACATGGTTGACTGTAGCTCCAGTCCTGGATCAGTGGCTTGAAAATCAAGCCGGGCTCATGTGCATGCGAGCCAAAAATCCCAAGAGGAGGACAGAGAAGGGACTGCAGCATGGCCATCATCCCAGGGGTATGATTTCTAACTTTCTCTCTGTCTCTCTCCTGAGAGTACACATGCCCTCTGGCAAAAAAAGAAAAAAAAAAGTTACCTAAAGCTTTTACTGAGATGCATTCTCAAGTACTTTTAGAAAGGCACAATTTTTCAAATTTTATTTATTTATTTTTAATTTATTATTTTTTTTAAGAGAGAGAGATTTTTGCTATAGGGTGTGTGTGCTCACTGGAGAGACAGAAATAGAGACAGAGACACAGAAAGTGAGAAATCACCCCCCAGGGGAGATGGCCGTGCCACAATCCCTTCTCTTCCATTCTCCTCTCAGGATCTTGAGCACGTGCACACAACATGCCTGGCATGAGTTTTAAGCCAGAGGGTCTGGGACTTGAACTGTGGCTGACTATGTGGAAGTCCAGCAATGTAACCATTACACTATCTGCTGGTCCCGAAAAGAATACTTTTAATTCAAAGGTCTATGAAGTAAATGTCTGTAACAAGTTTTATATGTCTACATTAACTATACTGTATCTCTATATATCTATCCATATCCATACACATGTACACATACATATCCTTATGTACACATACACATATGTTTCCTGCAATGCAGTCTAAAATGAGTTCCCCAGAAGGTCTTCAACTTGTTGACTCATAACAGGTTATTTCAAAATTTTGAGAGTTTCTCATATTTTCTGTCTCTTCTAATGAACAGACATACCATAAATACATGCATTCCATAAAGCTGATTCAACAGGTGGAAGCATGACTACAAAGAGCAGGTGCCCTTTCCTAACAAGCTTTGGAACTTACATTTCTTTCTCGCGGTGGGGTTCTGAATCCCTGTCATTGGGAAAACTCCTCTGAAGACAGAAGAATACTTGTTATGCAACTTGAGCATTTGAAAATTCCAGTAGCAGGTTCAGAGGATTCTTCACTGCCTTTAGTGTCTTGTTAAAATATCTTCTTGGGGCCAGCCCTACGGCCTAGTGGTGAAGGGGACCACATTTCACATGGCTGACTGTGACTCATATCCTGGCCTTGTGATGTGCAAGACCTGCCTGGCAATGTGCACTGGTGTGCATGCATGCCCCACATCTCAACAGGAGAGAGGTGTGGAGAAGGGCAGTGGCATGGCCACACTCCACTGGGGTAGTTCCTTCTCTCTCCCTCTCGGTTTCTCTCTCTTGTGGGCACCTATACCCTCTGGCAATTAAAAACAAAAACGAAAAAACTCTTCTCCTCAGCCCTTACACATCCTAATGTAAGTTTCCCTTCTGACATAATTAATGTAACCACCTAGAAGAAAACCCATCAATACTATTTTTTGCTTGTAATTGTTTTAATAAAAAAGAGTTTCTCTAGAAAAATGTGATGAGACATAAAGAAACATGAAAGTCCCCAAAGAAGAGGAAAGATAAAATGGGAGTGAAAATAATATTTAAAGAAATATTTTTGATAAAAACACCAAAGACAGATTCATAAAGCACTACAAGTCCCCATCAGAATCGATACAGATAAACTTTAGGAAAAAAGCTGAAAATTCAGAGGAAAAAATCTTTTTAATTTATTTTTTGGAGAGGATTTTGCTATAGGGGGCGTGCACTCGCCAGACAGACAGAGATAGAGAGACAGAAAGCGAGAAATCACCTCTCAGGGGGGATGGCCACGCCACAGTCCCTTCTCCTCCATTCTCCTCTTGGGATCTTGGGCACACATGCACACACGCCTGGCTCGAGTTTAAGCCCCCGGGTCCGGGATTCTAACCACGGTCGACTATGTGGGAGTCCAGCGACATAGCCATTACACTAACTGCTGGTCCCAGAGGAAAAAAATCATTAAAATATCCAGAGAAAAGACATACTATCTTCAAAGTATAATAATAAGATTAATTAAAATTGACTTCTTAATAAAAAAAGGTAAAATTCAAAAACCAATGCAATGACTTTTTCATGTGCTGAAAGAAAATAATCACCTACGTCAGATTTTCATTTTTTAAACTTTTTTTATTAAGGTTTTTTTTGTATAGGGCACATGAGATCACCAGGGAGAGACAGAGAGACACCGTGAGAGGGAAAGTGAAAATCACCCCTTGGGGTGACGGTCATGCCACAATCCCTTCTCCAACCATTCTCTTGAAATTTGGGGCATGCATGCACATGCACCCAGTATGATTTTCAAGCCACCAGGCGTGGGACTCAAACCACAACTGGCCATGTGGGAGTCCAGTGCTTTAACCACACCTGCTGGCCTTACCTACCTCAATTTTTCTATTCAGTGAAAATGTTCTTCCTCAGGGACCAGCAGTTCACGTAATGGCTATGTCACTGGACTCCCACGTAGACGATCGCGGTTCAAGTCCCGGACCTGGTGGCTTAAACTCACACCAGGTGCGTGTGCGTGTGTGCCCAAGATCCCGAGAGGAGAATGGAGGAGAAGGGATTGTGGCGTGGCCATCCCCCCTGGGGGGTGATTTCTCACTTTCTGTCTCTCTGTCTCTCTCTATCTGGAGAGAGCACGCACCCTATAGCAAAAACCTCTGCCCCTCAAAAAAAAGTTCTTCCTCAGAAGTGAATACTATCAGATACATGAGAACTGAGAGGATTTATCACCAGCAGAGCCAAATTAAAAGAAATAGAGGAGTTCTGCAGGCGGCAGGAAGCAATTCCAGATGGGAATGTACAAATGCATCAAGCAATGAAGCGCCCAGCAGGGTAACCCTGGGGTAAATCTAAGTGGTAGTGACTGCGTGACATAAATGCAAGGATGATAGTGTTGAGTTTCAAATGCACAGAGTTAAAACACATGTCAAGGGGCTGGCAGGTGGCATGGTGGTGAAGGATGCTGGACTCCCACACGGGCGGCTGCGTTTCGAGTCTCAGGCCTGGCAGCTTGCTTTCTCATTTTCTCTCTCTCTCCTCTCTCATCATTCACTCTGTTGCTCTCTGGTCAAATTAAAGTAAATAAATAAATAAATAAAGTTAAATAAAATAATTTTTTAAAAACAAAACAAAAAACACATACCAACCATACAATAAGGTGAGAGGGTTAAATGGAGTTCATGTGCGTTAAAGTGCTTGCATTAGCTTGGAAATGGTAAAATACTAATTAATATTAGAATTCTAATAAATCAAGCATATGTTGTCATCATCTCTATGGAAGCAAGAAAACGGTAGGAAAAGTGAAAAAAAATACGACACAGGACTAGACACTTAAGGTTTTTTGTTTTTTGTTTTTGTTTCTGTTTGTTTGTTTGTTTTTGCTTTAGGGCATGTGCACTTGCCAGAGAGAGACAGAGAGACAGAAACAAAAGAAAAGTGAGAAATAACCCTCTAGGGGACTGGCCGCACTGCAATCCCTTCTCATCCGGTCTCCTCCTGGGATTTTGGGCACAAGCCTCGTGTGATCTGTAAGCCACCAGGTCCAAGACTTGAACCACAGTCAGCCACGTGGGAGTCCAGTGATGTAATCACTACACCATCTTCTGGCCCCTAGGATTGTACTTAAACCCAAACATATCCGTGATTATATTTAAGATTAACAGACTAACTTCCCTATTTAAAGACAAAGAACATCAGATAACATTGAAAATAAAACCATATGAGGGCTCATGGAAAGTGTGTATTATAAGAACAATCAACAATGTACAGGTTTCAAAATTTTTTGCACCAATAAATTTATAGTTTAATTCTTTTTTTCTACAAATTTTTGAAGCCTCTTCATGTATAAAACTAGATCTACATAAATAAGGGGAACAATATCAAATCCACAATTGTGAAAGTTTTAAGCATACCTCTTTCTTAAGTAGTAGAATATGCAGATCAATAAAGAAAACAGAGATGGACAGAATTTCAGCGTGATGAACAAACTTGATCTAAGTGACAAGTGTAGAAAATACTACACCTATGTGCACGGTGCAGATTCTGACTGTGTACACTAGACATTAACCAAAACTGAACACATGTGGGACCATGGAAGAGTCAAGCATCTTTCAGAAGTCAGAGTAACTAGTCAGACAACACAATAGAATTAATCTAGAAACTAACAGAAACATACTAGCTTTAATGTTTCCAAGTATTTGTTTCTTTCTTTTCTTTTCTTTTCTTTTTCTTTTTCTTTTTTTTGAGAGGTTTTTGGTATAGGGCACATGCACT
>NW_006159849.1:6049318-6084841 GCF_000334495.1 Tupaia belangeri chinensis
GGGGCATGTACGCACACACGCCCAGCCTGAGTTTATGCCACCAGGTCTGGAACTCGAACCCCGGTCAACCACATGGGAGTCCAGCGACATAGCCATTACGCTAACTGCTGGTCCCAGAATTTGCTTATTTCTGCACAAAAATTTTAAGCATTGACTTCTTTTCATTTTGCACATAGGCTAAATAAGTGGATTTTTAAAAAACTGGATAAAAAAGGGACCAGCAGTTGGTGTAATGGCTATGTCACTGAACTCCCACGTAGTCGACCACGGTTCAAGTCTGGGACCCGGTGGCTTAAACTCATGCCAGGCGTGTGTGCATGCGTACCCAAGATCCTGAGAGGAGAATGGAGGAGAAGGGATTGTGGCGTGACCATCCACCCTGGGGGTGATTTCTCGCTTTCTGCTCTGTCTCTATCTGCTCTCTGGCGAGCGCACCAGCCCTATAGCAAAAAACCTCCCCCCCCAAAAAGAAAAAAACTGGATTAAAAAAGTAAAAAAAAAAAAAAACAGAAAATAAGGACCAGCAGACGGCATAATGGTTAAGTTGCTGGACTCCCACGTAGTTGACCACGGTTCAAGTCCTAGACACAGCAGCTTAGAACTCACGCTAGGCATGTGTGCCCAAAATCCCAAGAGGGGAATGAAAGAGAAGGGATTTCAGTGTGGCCATCCCCCCGTGGGGGAGGGGACACTTTCTGTCTCTCTGTCTCTCTCTGTCTCTCTGGTAAGCGCATGTGCCCTATAGCAAAAATCTCTCTTAAAAAAAAAAAAACAAACCTAAAAACCAAAAAACAGCAAAAGAGAAAAACAGCATGTAACACCTACACAGTTATATTTTATTTTCATTTTGAGTATTTAATATATTTTGCATTTCTAAATATAAAAAATGTAAAAAAGAACACTGTAGAATGTCTCCCTCCTATTCTTGTCTACCAGGTACAGTCTCTCCCCATAGACGATTGAAGCAGTAGTTCCGTGTGTCCTTCTGTACTTACACAGGATACAAGCAAGTACGTGTAAGTATTCTTTCCCCACAAATATTTCACACAGGTAGGAACGTAGTATTTGCAATTCACTTAGGTTGCATATGGATGGTTTATTCGTTTTCACTATGGACTATTCCATTGCGTGGATATACTGTACCACAGTTTGCTTGTCCATTCACTGTTGATGCACGTCCTTTTTTCATCAGTAGGTAAGTATATAACAATACTCCTGTTCTTTTTGTTACAGCCACATGTGTGTTCTACAATATAGGTAAGCAATACTTTCTAAGTCTTTCACACACTGTGGGGTTTTTTAAAGTTTACTTATTTCCTCCTCGAGTGAGAAAGGTAGAGACAGAGAGACAGCACCCCTAACAGGGTCTTGATGTCATCATCTATCCCCGGCCCTGGATTATGGACAAGTGTAGGCTGGCATACTCCAGGGAGGACTCCGGGTATGAACCTGGAACCTTCCCACGCCTGCCTCACAGAGTGCTGCATTTTACTGCTGCGCTGGTCTAGACACCTAGACATCATGTTGCCTATCAGTTTTTTGCTAAGACAAAGAACATTCAGAAAAGTATACATATGTTCATTCGTAAATTTAACTATGAAATAAAATTACATAATTGGCATTTCTAGGGGAAATGACTTGTGTATTTGTCCTTCACAGGATTTTACCAACTAGCACTCTAACCAGCAATATAAATGGTTTCACTGAATTTAAGGAGTTAAACTAACTGGCTATTCTGCCTACTGTTATCTGAAGACACAAGGATCTGTTTAT
This sequence comes from Tupaia belangeri chinensis, assembly GCF_000334495.1. Taxonomy (NCBI): domain Eukaryota; kingdom Metazoa; phylum Chordata; class Mammalia; order Scandentia; family Tupaiidae; genus Tupaia; species Tupaia belangeri. The sequence continues at coordinate 6,051,092 of NW_006159849.1, forward strand.
CTGATAAGCGAAACACCAAGGTTCCCACTGAGGGCCTATTTTTTTTTTTTTTTTTAATTAACTTTGTGGGCAGGAAGTTGTGATCTAATAAAGTAAAACCTTTCCTTACAAAGCAACTCTAAAACTCCAGACAGTATGGTTACCTTCTGGCAGGAGGAAAATTTGGTTTAGACCTACTAAGTCTGAGGGCCCCAGGAGGAGCAGTGGAAGTCAAGTATGTGGTTCGATAAATGGGTCGGGAATGAAAACGAGGGGTCTAGGTTGCTGCTGTAAACTGCTAGGCTCGAGCATGGGGTTGTTCTTCCAAGGGCTCAGAGATCTTTGTCTCTCCACCCATAGGTTTTCACCCACCTTCCTAGCAACTCATCGGCTACCTTACCAAAATGTTTCACTGTGGTGCCTGCAGTGTGTGGTGATAATCTGAAACTCTGGAATAAAGCTACCCAGCCTGGCTAAGGAGCAACTGAACAGACCTCTCGCTCCAAGCTCATAGGTCATTCGTTTGTTCCAACTTTGACTCCTCTTTGATGAATCTCATCTCTGAGGAAAACCAGGCAACAAAAGCTAGTCAGAGATCTTGAAAGCAGCTCCTGAACAACTGAGGAGTTAGAGGACTGAAATTTTGTCAAACTTATAGAATAAAAATAGGCATATTGGGACCAGGTGGCAGCACAGTGAAGGCAATACTAGACACACATGGGGAAGATCCTGGGTTTGCTTCCCAGCTCCTCCCTGCACTTGCCAGTAGCACACATGGCCAGGATCTGGGCTGGATACAGGTGGATTGAGGCCTGAAGACCTTGAAGGGGATGCCTCCTTCTCCAGCTCCCTCTTTCATGGAAGAAATAAAGAAACTTTAAAAATAGAAATATTTCTGGTTATTAAGAACTTCAATTACTAGGACTGTGGGAGGTTGACTAGTTCTTTTTTCTTTCTTTTTTTTTTTTTTTTAAGATTTTTGCTATAGGGTGCATGTGTTTGCAGGAACACACATGCATACACACCCAGCATGAGTTTTAAGCTGCCAGGTTCAGGACTCAAAGCAGGGTCAACTACATGGGAGTCCAGCAGCATAAACATTATGCCACATGCTGGTCCCTTGACCAGTTCTTAGAGAAAATGGGAAATTACACTGCCATTTACTGGGTGTTTACACTGTGCTGGACCCTGTGCTGAGGAGTGAGTTCATCAGCTCCATTCAACAAAGGCAAAACTCAGGGCTGGGAATGTCTGCAGTCAGGGCCGGAACTCCGTCTGACTCCAAAGACCTAGGTACTGGGAGCTATAAAAATGTATCTGAATCTAAGTCCTCTATTTAAAAACATATGGATGGAACCAGCAGTTAGCGTAATGGCTATGTCGCTGGACTCCCACGCAGTCAACCATGGTTCGAGTCCCGGACCCAGTGGGTTAAACTCACGCCGGGCGAGTGTGCATGTGTGCCCAAGATCCCGAGAGGAGAATGGAGGAGAAGGGATTGCAGCATGGCCATCCCCCCTGGGGAGTGATTTATCGCTTTCTGTCTGTCTCTCTGTCTCTCTCTGTCTTTCTGGCGAGCGCATGCGCCCGATGGCAAAAACCTCTCCAAAAAAAAAATATGGATGAAAACCTCTAGAAGGAAATGCTATTCACAGTTACATCAGAAAGGTAGGATAAAAGACTTTTTTCTATTCTTTTCTCTTCCAAACTCTTTGTGTTGTGGTTGCCATAATTCTGACAGCAATTGTTCATACACACACACACACACACATTTTTAAACCACCAGGAGAGCATTTTTAAAGTCTCTAGAGGGCTCCTTTCATCATTAACATTTTGTTTCCAAGTCTCCTGGAGTTTCAAAATAAAACTGAGTTCTCAGCATACGTTGAGTCCTTTCATCTGCCTCCTGATCTACTTGGATTCAATTAAATTCAGCATACAGTCCTAAATGCTACTGATAAAAAATCACCTCAGTCCTCCACTCTAATGTGTGATTTATCTAAGTTCCTTGTCCTGGCATAGCCACTCCTGGGCCAGTTTAGAGGCCACGTGCTGTAATATTCACGAAAGGCCCCGTGATGGGCTACTTGTTTCCCGAGGTGCTGGCCAGGGCAGTGACTTAGCGGGGTGGCTCCAGTAAGACCTGAGAGCCCTCTGGCCTCTGCTATTCAGAGTGATTGCAGTTGTGAAGTACAAGTCCCTTTTTCTGGAAGGAGAAAGGGGGCAGTTTTAACTCCCTCCTTTTCCTGTGTGAGTTTAAGTTGTAGGACTTACTGAGGTGGCTGAGAGAGACCGTTTTCTGTGTGCCCTTGAATACAGCCTCAACCTGTGGCTGACAACTGAATGGAGGCGAGGACTGTAAGGTAAGTGAATGGGTGTATTTTCGTGCACTCTCTCTATTGCGACAGTTCTCAAAATGTGGTCCCTGGACCAGCTCATCCTTGGCCTAGTTAGAAATATGAAGTGTCGGATTGCACCTCAGACCTACTGAAGAAGAAACTGTGGCGTGACCCAGCATTCTGTTTTAACACGTCCTCCAGATGATTCCTTTTTTTTTCTTTTTTCTAATTGCCAGAGGGCACATGTTTTCACCGGAAAGACAGTGTGAGGACGAAAGCACCCCCGAATGGGGTGAGGTCATGCCACAATCCCTTTGCCTCCATTTCTCCTTCCTGCTGGAATTTGGGCTATGCACACACATGTCCGGGGTGGTAGTTTCCATTTGTTTTTGTTTTTATAGAGCACATGCACTCACCAAAGAGACAGAGAGACAGTGAGGGGAGAAAGTGTGAAATCATACCCCCACCGAGCCACACCACAATCCCTTCTCTTTGGCTCTCCTCCTAGGATTTTGGGCATAAACGTGTATGCACCTGACATTAATTTCAAGCCGTCAGGACTGGGACTCAAACCATGGTCAGCCATGTGGGAGTCCAGCACCTTAACTACCACAGCACCTGCTGGCTCCAGGTGTGGTTTTCAAATCATCCCAGCTGAGATTTGAACCACAGTTGGTCATGTGGTATCCAGTGCCCTTAACCATGAGGCTAGGGGGGCTGACCCCTCTAGATGATGCTGATGCTGATGCATGCCAAGTTTGAGAACCGCTGGTCTATGGCTAGCAGACAAGACCCAGCTCTGCTTGCCAGCCTTCCCTTGCCTATTCCCCACTCTCCCTCAGTGACTTAGGACTTAGCCATAACCGCCCCTCCTTGGCCTAAATAACCCTTGAAGATCAAGATTCGAACAGACATCTCCTTGATGATGCCTACTTAGCCAGATTTCAACAAAATAGGCTACTCTGCACACAGAATGAATGTCCCTAAAAATAACCACTTCCCCCATTCCTTCCTTCTCTAGCCCTAAGCCATCTCCATCTTCTCTCAAAATTTTAGTTTGGAAGATGGGAATAATGCTTCTTAAAACAAAACAACAACAAAAGTGTTCTGTTCCTAGGTTTTTAAGCTTTTAATGGTGAACTGTTGTTTGAGAGTCAGAGTTCAGAAGAGTAGATATTTGAATGAGAGTGAGGTTAGGGAAGGGGAGGAATGAAGAGAATCCTTTGTTAAATGACAGTAGGGGGACCAGCAGTTAGCGTAATGGCTATGTCGTTGGACTCCCACGTAGTCGACTGCGGTTCGAGTTCCGGACCAGGTGGCTTCAACTCACACTGGGCACGTGTGCGTGCATGCCCAAGATCCCGAGAGGAGAAAGGAGGAGAAGGGACTGCGGCGTGACCATCCCCACTGGGGGGGTGATTTCTCGCTTTCTGTCTCTCTGTCTCTCTCTGTTTGGCGAGTGCATGTGCCCTATAGCAAAAAACCTCTTCAAAAAAAAGGGGGGGGGACATAGGTCAGATATCTGAAGGTCAGATATCTGATATTGATTGCTTCTTCCAATATGTTCAGGTCTCTGGAGATACTGCAGGAAGGGAAGCAGACGCACATTCCTGCCCTGATGAAGCATGTGAGCTAATGAGCACTGATGCCTGGGCCTCTGCCAGCGCTGTTCTGTATGAAGCACTGCCTTATCCAGTGACCCTTTCAGCTCACGGCGTCCCATGATGGTAGGCCCCTGAAGAGAAACCTCTGGTGCCTCTGTAGGAGGGGAGAAGATGGCTGAAGGGTACCCAGATCCCATCATAGTTAACCAACTTCGGTCATTCACAGAGCAAAGGAAATCTCCCAAGGTCCTGGGAATTCTATATCTCTAAGGGCTCCGGGAACCATGTACATTCTATAAATCCAAATTCTCACAATAGCTCTTCCAGGGGATAAGTAATATCTCTGTGTCTCAGGAAAGAAAACTGGAGTAGAGAATAACTGGGAGACTAGATCAAATTCTGAAGCAGACTTTGTTCTGACCCAAAGCAGTAAGGTCATCCACTTGCAGGCGTTTCCTTGCCTGGATGGACATATTTATGCTAATAGTGCTCCTCTTTCTGGAAGTGAGGCTCAGCTTTCCGCCAACATTTACAGGAAGCTGCTATGTCCTTTATCATTTATGCAAGTGTTCTTTCCTGCCGGGCTCAGAAAGAGCCTCATTCTTTGTTTCATTCACAATTTGCCAGAAGAAATCCTGATGCTGTAGGCTTAGTAATAATTCCTACCTAAATATAAAAATAAGCTCCTCTACTCATCCCTTACTGAAATGTGGGTCAAGTTAGTATGATATATGCAGAAGTAAAGCTCCCTTAAATCACTCCTTAATAAATGAGAATATATCTCGTGCACTAAACAGTTATTCAAGATGACAGTTATTAGGGTATTTGGGTGAAATTGCAAAGCTGAGTTATGGACCAAAAAGGTATTTAAAGCCAAGAATCCTGGTTAAAAACACCAACTCCTCGGATTTTTTTGAAAATATTTGTCTTATGCAGTATTTTTCTTCATGTGCAATATTGGAGTACTACTATACTTACTATGTAAAAGTATAGTAAAATCTATACTAATAAGTATAAGTTATTCTTAATATTGAAACATGATAAGAGACTAGAGGACATGAATGATAGTTATATGAACATTTTTAAAAGAGACATATGGTAAATGTGAAGACTGTATTTTAATGTCTTTTCTTTTGTACTAATCGACTTCTTTCTTATTACCCATCTTAAAGTTGAAACAGTCAAGAGTCTCAGAGTCATCATAAAGATCATCTAAAGATACTCTTTTTAGATCATTTTTAAATAGATTTTCGCCATAGGGCATGTGCGTTCACTAGAGAGACAGAAAGGAAGAAATCACCCCCCGCCCCCAGGGGATGGCCATACTACAATTCCTTTTCCTCCATTCTCCTCTAAGGGCTTTAGGTATGCATGTACATGCGCATACATCCATTGTGAGTTTCAAGCCACCAGGTCTGAGACTCAAACCGCAGTGGACCATGTGGAAGTCCAGTGCCTTAACCACTACGCCACCTGCTGGCCTCAAGATATTCTGTTTAGACTCCTAGAAAATTATTTAAGTACTTACAATTGGGCAAATATATCACAGTCTTTCCTTTTTATTCATTGAGACTATTTTTTTTTAAGAGAATTTGAAAAACCTCCTCCTGGTATTCACGCTAATTCTATAAGAAGACTAACTTAAGCATACTTTAAATACCTCCTTTGCACTCTGTCTGGAATCCTTTTCTTCCTATCAATGACCCTCAAACTTGAGCATATGTAAGAGTCAGCTAGTGTCCAGCTGTGGTGGCATATGCTGCTAAGACAGCGTGCTCTGCAAGCACAGGGAAGTCCAGGTTAGATTCCTGGTCCAACCTAAAGGCTGGGTATAGTGGTCTGTACCTGTAATCCCAATGACTTGGGAGGCAGGAGGATTATAAGATTAAGACTGTCCTGGGCAACACAGTGAGACACTGTCAAATAAAGGGTTGGGCGTGGTAGTATATGTAATCTCATCTGGGAGGCTGAGGCAGGAGGATTGCAACATGGGGAGACCCTGTCTTAAAAGGAAAACAAAAAAGAAGAATGATCAAGGGAACTGGTCAATGATGCAGATTTCTAGGTCCCATGTCCAGAGGTTCTGACTCATCAGTCCAAGCACAGCATTTACACCCTCGCAACCCCAGTTGTTCAGAGGCAGTCCACCTATGTACACTTGGTCTTGACTGTTGATTAAACAATGCTTTAGACAATGACTGCCTTGTAGGCTCAAAGCCAGAGGGAAACTTGTTTGAGAAAGTTACCTGACCACCAGATTGACCCCAACATCTCACGTAAAAACTGCATACTTGGAGTTCCCTTGGATAGAAGTCAATGTGATTCTGTCTACAGTTTCCAACGCTGCCCAGCTGGAAAATGATTTATCCATAATGTACAAGGTCCAGGTTCCCAGAATACCCTAAGTCAATGTTTTTCTCCTCACCACTATGTAAACAAGTTTTCTAAGGCCTCCATTCTCCTCTAAGGGCTTTAGGTATGCATGTACATGCGCATACATCCATTGTGAGTTTCAAGCCACCAGGTCTGAGACTCAAACCGCAGTGGACCATGTGGAAGTCCAGTGCCTTAACCACTACGCCACCTGCTGGCCTCAAGATATTCTGTTTAGACTCCTAGAAAATTATTTAAGTACTTACAATTGGGCAAATATATCACAGTCTTTCCTTTTTATTCATTGAGACTATTTTTTTTTAAGAGAATTTGAAAAACCTCCTCCTGGTATTCACGCTAATTCTATAAGAAGACTAACTTAAGCATACTTTAAATACCTCCTTTGCACTCTGTCTGGAATCCTTTTCTTCCTATCAATGACCCTCAAACTTGAGCATATGTAAGAGTCAGCTAGTGTCCAGCTGTGGTGGCATATGCTGCTAAGACAGCGTGCTCTGCAAGCACAGGGAAGTCCAGGTTAGATTCCTGGTCCAACCTAAAGGCTGGGTATAGTGGTCTGTACCTGTAATCCCAATGACTTGGGAGGCAGGAGGATTATAAGATTAAGACTGTCCTGGGCAACACAGTGAGACACTGTCAAATAAAGGGTTGGGCGTGGTAGTATATGTAATCTCATCTGGGAGGCTGAGGCAGGAGGATTGCAACATGGGGAGACCCTGTCTTAAAAGGAAAACAAAAAAGAAGAATGATCAAGGGAACTGGTCAATGATGCAGATTTCTAGGTCCCATGTCCAGAGGTTCTGACTCATCAGTCCAAGCACAGCATTTACACCCTCGCAACCCCAGTTGTTCAGAGGCAGTCCACCTATGTACACTTGGTCTTGACTGTTGATTAAACAATGCTTTAGACAATGACTGCCTTGTAGGCTCAAAGCCAGAGGGAAACTTGTTTGAGAAAGTTACCTGACCACCAGATTGACCCCAACATCTCACGTAAAAACTGCATACTTGGAGTTCCCTTGGATAGAAGTCAATGTGATTCTGTCTACAGTTTCCAACGCTGCCCAGCTGGAAAATGATTTATCCATAATGTACAAGGTCCAGGTTCCCAGAATACCCTAAGTCAATGTTTTTCTCCTCACCACTATGTAAACAAGTTTTCTAAGGCACTTGAGATTATAAAAGTTAAGAGGAAAGAGAAAGAAAAGATGGAAGAATTTTTTTTTTTTTTTTGAGAGAGATTTTCACTGTAGGGCGCGTGCGCTCGCCAGACAGACAGAGAAAGACATAGAGACAGAAAGCGAGAAATCACCCCCCAGGGGGGATGGTCATGCCGCAATCCCTTCTCCTCCATTCTCCTCTCGGGATCTTGGGCACGCACGCACACGCGCCCGGCGTGAGTTTTAAGCCACCGGGTCCAGGACGCGAACCGCGGTTGACTACGTGGGAGTCCAGCGACATAGCCATTACGCTAACTGCTGGTTCCCAAGATGGAAGAATTTTTACAGGAAAAATAAAAGGAAGGTAATATTGCTCACATAAATAGGAAGAACGGGACTGTAAATGCTGAATAATTATAGGGTCTGCTTCAAAAGGCATGTGCTCAGCTAAGCCAGACATCCTGGTTAGTAATCAAACAGAGTTGGGAATTATTCATTTTGTGGCCTCATGGTCTCTACAGGGTCTTTTTCAGAAGCCTGGTTTGGGAGGCTGCGGAATGGAATGCATCTCTTGGTGAGATCTTGCTGACCAAATTCTTTTTCAGTTACCTGTAGATCTACCAAAGAGTTTGCAAATTCTGTCCTGGATCTGGCAATTACATTAAAAATGTATCTCCCTGTCGAGCTGCCACAGTGGTGTAGTGCTAGTGTAGAGCTGGAGGTATGAGAAAGAGCACAGTTCAGTTCCTGGGTCGACTTTTTCACACTACGTACACCCATGTGTGCCCAAGACCTTAGCTGGCTGAGGCTGGGGAAAGGATCATGGCGTGAGATCTTGTTAAGAGGGCTTTCTCTCTCTCTCTCTCTGAAGAAAGAAATAAGTGAACTTAAGAAAGAATGTATCTTCAACACAACGTATCATGGTTCCTGTTAAACTGCTCTCCCCCAATCACTAAACAAAAATATGTTCCTAAAAATAGCTTTCCTTGTTGCCTTCGATGAGGGAGTAAGACTTAGCTTTAACTTTCTACAGTTCCAGGATACGTTGTGTTTTAAAAGCTTCTTGCGTTTGTACATACTTCAAAATCTTGGCACCTTCTTTCCTTACCACTCAAGTGTGTGATTATGATCCCTGAGGGTGTTCAAATGCCTTAGCAGCAGGTGACCGTGCATAAAACAAGCGAACTCTTAGAAATGGAAAATCTGCAACTGGTTCCTGCAGTGAATCACCCAGGGTCAAAAAGCCATATGGTGGGCACACGGCTTTTTCTGTGACATTTCTTTTGGCTAAAGGCAAGGTGTTCCCATGAGAAGGCAACTGAACATGTCTCCAACTTTGCTAGTCTCTAACTTTAGCCTAACTTTTAGAATCTTCTGAAGGCTCACCCTCCCTTTTCTAGAGCCTCACTTCCTATGAAGTAAGCAAGACATGTCTACGAACGCGCAACGAGCTGTCTAACGCTAACAACCCTTGCAAGTGGTAAAGCTGAGGTAAGAACCGAGTTCTCTTATTGCTCAGGAAAAGAGACTGTAGTCTTATTTTTCCTAAATAAAGTTGCTTTAAGTAGACACAATGGGTGGAGAGGTATGTGTCATAATTTAAAGGGGAAAAAACTCCTTACATCTGTAACTTGCTATGCTTTTCATTCTTATCACCCTAAAGCACAGAGGAAGTGCTTAGTTGAATTGAATTATTAGTTACTTGAGACCATAATACATAAAGTAACCATATTATGGTGTGAAGTTGCAATATCAGACTAATCTACTTCCACATCATTTCAAATAAGAAAACTGAGGAAATGAAGCCCGGACCATGGAGGCTTCAAGGGGGCCCAGGGAAGCCCCTGAAAGATATTAGGTCCCAAAAAGCAGTAGTAAGAATGGTGACCTAGTCCACTTCCAGGTAAGATGAAGGGTAAAAAAGGATAAAATGAGATTTTCAAAGCTAGTCTCAGGAAAAAAAAAAAAAAATTTTAAATGAAATCCCTGTCCCAAGGACTGAATAAGCACTCTGTGCCTTGGGATACCCTGGGACAAGCTTGGCATATTTCCCAGTTTTCCATAGGTTAGGAAATAAAATGTATTGGGTCGTTGGAAAACTCATGATTCATTTGTGTTTAGAAAAATATGTCATAACTTTTCCAGTGACCCAATAGTTTAAATACATGTTGGCCACCAATAAAGGTTAACAATAAAGACTGCCCAAATTGATGCATGGATTTATACAAAGGAATTTTTAAAAAATAAGCTAGTATAACAATACATTATCTTCAATATCCTGAAGGTTACTTACATAGTCATCGTTTTCTAATGAATGATGGCTATGGTTCAAATCCTGCTTCATTGCCTGCTAACTGTGTGATGTTGAATAACTTTTTTTTTTTTTTGGAGAGGTTTTTCGCTATAGGGCGCGTGCGCTCGCCAGACAGAGAGAGACAGAGAGACAGAAAGCGAGAAATCACCCCCGGGGGGGGGGGGCACGCCACAATCCCTTCTCCTCCATTCTCCTCTCGGGATCTTGGGCGCGCACACACATGCGCCCAGTGTGAGTTTTAAGCCACCAGGTCCAGGATGTGAACTGTGGTCAACTACGTGGGAGTCCAGCGACATAGCCATTACACTAACTGTTGGTCCCGAAAAAAATTTTTTCAGAGGTTTTTGCCTTAGCGCGTATGAGCGTGCCAGAGAGAGACACACAGAGCCAGTGAAAGGGAAAGTGAGACATCACTCCCCGGGGGTGGGGAGATGGGGTGGCTATTCTGTAATCGCTTCTCCTCCATTTTCCTCCCAGGATCTTGGACACACACACACACACACACACACACACCTGGCATGATTTTCAAGCCAGGTCCAGGATTCAAACCGCAGTCGACCATGTGGGAGTCCACTGACATGACTGCTACACCATCTACTGGCTCAGATGTTGAGCGCATGAATTAGTGTGTGGGCAGAGGCATGGACACACAGCAGAGGAGGCAGGAGGTAGAGGAGTTAAAGCTGTAAGTAAGCAAAAGCCACAATATGGAAGAGGAGGGCTAGCAGAGGAGGGAGGAGGAACAGGTAGAGGAAGGAAGAAAAGAGAGAGAGAGAACCTGCTCCCCAAACTGTCCAGCTATAAGAATTGTCCCTGAGTCTGAGGACCCAATGTTCTGGCTGAGCAGTGTCTTGTTCTTACTTTTATCTTAAAATAATGCACCACTAACTAGGGCAACCTGAGATTGTCTATAATCCTTATAACCTGAGTACGTTTATTACTACTACTACAATTAACAATGCTAGTCACACTTGGCAAGTGCTTACTGTCCTGTAGGGATTGTTCTGATTAGTTCATTTAGTTTTCCCAACAACCTTGTGAAGTGGGTATTATTACTTTCTCTTCATAAATTAGGAAACCCAGGGCAAGAAAGGTTAACTTGCTGGAGAATGTACAGGCCCAGAAAAAAGAAAAAGAAAAAAGAAAAAAAAAGGAGAAAATCTTATCAACAGGAGCATCTCATAGAAGTTGCTATAGGAGTTAAGCTCCTGGTATTTTCCTTCTCCAAGAGCTTAGCCATGGAAAGTTTAACATGTGAATGCTTTCTGAAGAAAGGATATTAAACTTTATCCCAACTACTGAAAAGAACAGGTTTTGGCCTGTGGCAGAGACTTTGAACCTAGCTCCAATATCATTAATCCTTCCAGGGGGAAGCGGTCCTAGAATATGCTCCAAAGTAATTCAGATACCTGTATTAGAGAAAGGAAGGGCCAGTCTCATGGACAGTGGTTGAGCACCGTGCACAGAGAGCCAAATCTCACCAGTAAGACTATGATTGAAAACATGCTGGACGTGTGTATCCACATACGCCCCAAATCCCATCAAGATGGAAAAATGGAGAAGAGAGTTCAGTGTGACCATGCCCCAGTGTGTGGGGGGGAATGCTTTTCCTTTCTCACTCTAGCAAGCATGTGTGTCCTCTCCTATAAGGGCTTGGGAAAAAAAAAGAAAAGAAAAGAAAGAAAGAAAGAAAAGAAAAGAAAAGGAAGAAAGGATAAAGAGCTTAAGAACAATTAAATCTTAAATCAATTATGACTGATTTTTTTCCCATCAGCTATGCTTCTTTTTTGGTGTGTATGCAGTTTTCTCTCTTCACCAAAGAACAAATCTCAAGCACAATGAAAGTAAAGCCTTTTGAAGTTCAAAATCTGTTAATGCACCAACTATTGAGTACTTTTCTGGGATATGCAATGGAGAAGGCAGAGGACATGCCCAGAAAATAAATTTCATTCAAGTTTTTATTCAATATCTTTCCTTATCAAATGTTTCAGATATTATCTTGTCATCACTCTCCATCCCTGGACTCCTCCCTGTGTCGTCTCTGCAAAACAAGTCATGCCTATCACATAAGAAAAACTTCTCTTCATTGCTTGGCCTGACTCAAGCTCCATATCTCCCTTCCCCTGACCACCAGACCCCACTTCCTTCGCACCCTCTCACGCCTAATCCAATGTTCTCAGGCTTCCACTCTCACCCTTCTACTGAAGCTGCTCTTGATACAGCTACTGATAACCTTTGACTGGACAGCCAGTGACTTTCTTTCAGGTGCATTACCCACTGTTGACCTTTTCCATTTTTAACAAAACTCCTCCCTGGGATGATACACATACCACCAATTCTATTTGATTTTCTTCAGTTTCGCTTTCCTTTTTAAATTTGCTGGAGGCACATGCTCTTGACAGAGAGAGACAGAGAGACAGAGAGAGAGAGAGCAGGAGAAAGCACCCTCAACAGGACATAGTCATGCTGCAATCCCTTCTCCTCCATTTTTTCATCCTGTCAAGATTCGAAGCATGCATACACATATGCTTGCATGTTTCTCAAGCTGCCAGGCCTGGGACTTGAACCATGTGGTTGGCCATGTGGGATCCAGCTCTATTAACCACCAGACCATGGGCCAACCCTACTGTCCTCAGGTTTTTGAACTGTTTTTTCATATCTTTAGGCTCCTTAAATGTTGCTTATTCTCACATGATAGTACTTGGATAAATTTGGGATTGAGGCTAAAAGGTTCCAATCAGTCAGTCTTGTTCTTTTTTTTTTTTTTTTTCTGGAGAGGTTTTTGCTATAGGGCGCGTGCGCTCGCCCGCAAGACAGAGAGAGACAGAGAAATAGAAAGCGAGCAATCACTCCCCAGGGGGGATGGCCATGCTGCAGTCCCTTCGCCTCCATTCTCCTCTCGGGATCTTGGGCACGCACGCACAAGCGCCCAGCATGAGTTTAAGCCACCGGGTCTGGGACTCGAACCGTGGTCGGCTACATGGGAGTTCAGCGATATAGCCATTATGCTAACTGCTGGTCCCAGTCAGTCTTGTTCTGACAACACTGGAAAACGTTAAAGAAAAAAGAGGGGGCAGGGGGAAATCACAGCAAGGAAAACCCCAGTATTACATGGTATTAGAGGTTCCTATTTTGATGCAATCTACTGGGAATATTTTCTGAGTAGATAGATTATTGTAAATGGTCTTTTCTCAGAGGAAATCTCTTTAATCATTTCATTCCTTCGAGGGACAATGTCAAAGCTGTTGAGACTAAAACCATCCCTTTTGGTCATTTAGTTCACTGGAAATTTTTCCCTAAAGAATGCAGAAAGGAATTTCTATAAAGCAATTAATTTATCCTTTTTTGCCCAACTAAAAGCAGTAGCACGTGAGCTTGGGCCATTTCCTGGCAGTTTAATAATAAACAACCCAGGCCTCTCTTGCCCTCACATCTGAAACCTCACATGCCCCTAAAAATATGGTAAGTCCTTGTGCTAGGACACAACTGACAACTGGAAAGATCCTTGGCACACGGAACACTGTCAGGAAGCTCCTATCGTTCTACTACTTGGCTTCTCCTTACAAGTCTATGTTCTAAAATAAGGGGCAAGGCCTTTGAGCCGACTGCAACTTTTTAGAGCTTTCAGATTGCGATGTATTGTCTAAATGCTGCAATTAAAAGGAAGAGTTTATCCTTCGATAGGCCAAATATGGCATGGCCGACGTGGTACTCTCTAGCCCACTAGGGACAGAGACGAAAGGCTTAACAAATACTTTTTTTTTTTTCAAAGAATTATTCAATTTTATTTATTTATTTTTTTATTTGCTATATGGAACACACACCTATCAGAGAGAGAGAGAGAGAAAGTAAGAAAGCAAGTCGCCAGGTCAGAGACTCGAACCATGGTTGGCCATGAGGGAGTCCAGCACCTTAACCAACATGCCACTGGCTGGCCCCTATATTAAAATTCTGAAAATGTACTGAGGCTCTCAGCTTGGCACAGAAGGTATATAAAACTCTATTCTTTTCATATACATTGTGGTTAGGGCCAGAGAAGCTCGTAGGTGACTTGTCTTTGCACCGTCTCACAGGGTTTACTGTCGGACTCGAGAACTCGGTATGGCAAGCTGTTGAAGGCCCTTCTGTTCCTCTCAAGTCCTGCTATAGGATTATCTCTGGACTTCAAAGTGTGCCATTCCCTGGCATTGGCCAAAGATCCTGGGAAACTTCCCAGCCGTCCTTGTCTGTAGCTTACCCCATACTGTGAGGTCCTAGGTAAGGAAAGTGCTTATAGCAGCAGTGATAATTACAAAGACACAGAGACCACGAGCGGGATGAGAAGACGGGATATTTGGGTCAAAGGGGGAGAGGGTGACCTCCTGCTCCCTGTGATGGAGGCGATTCTCTCTCTATAACATTACCCCTTGACTACCTCTGTCACATAGAATGAAGTAACAATATCAGGCCACAGGTGTCCACCCATAAGATTATTAGGTTCCTGGGAAGTCCCTATTTTCCAGAGTTAGTTCTGCTTCCTTAGGCAGCAACCTGCACTTGGTGACAGCACTGTCACGGTCAAAATGCAACTAAGTCTATGAGCAATAACCCCTGAGTACTTACCAGCCACAGACCAATTCATGTTTAAGGATGAATCAGCTGACAGCTGTTTTTGAAGGTGATGGGGGGAAAAGAAGAGCAACAGCACAGATGAGACTCTTGGAGTTCACATCTGGAGGAGATGTCCAGAGCACGCTGGAAGTGGGGGAAACCATGGAGGGATGGGAATAGGAAGGTGAGAACACAAAGGCAACATCACTGATGCCACAGTTTTCTTCAGGCCCTGATAACTGGATCAGATCAAAGAAAAAGGGAGCCAGCCCATGGCCTGGTAGTTAAGGATCCCACAGGGCTGATGGCACGTCTTAGTCCCAGAATCAGCAGCCTGAGAAATACTCGAGTGCATGTGTGCCCAAAATCCCAAAAGGAAGGAGACCGGAAACGTGAAGGAAAAGGGGTCATGATGTGACTATGTCCCATGGGGAGTGCTTTCTTGTTCTCTCTCTCACTCTTTGTCTTTTGCTGCCAAATTGAAAGAAAGGCAGGAAGGAAGGGAGGAAGAAGGAAAGGAAAAAGAAAAGCGAGCACTCGACATAAGTGAATGATGTTTCTTTGAAAGGAAGAAAAGAAAAACTGACCAAGTAAAATTAGTGTTGAGTCAGGTCCTTACCAGGGAATTTTAACGGCGGCAGGGGATTTTTAAAGCTAAAGGGTGATATTAATCTGATCTGTCTAAGGCAGATGCCCAGGAGAGTGTAAGGAGAAATAGGTAAAGTGAGAACTGAGCCCTTCCAGGGCTCTCGAGACACAAGCCAAAGGTGGAAAGTGACTGTGTCAGCAGATCACCTCAGAGATTGTGCTTGCAAAAGTCACCTTACGTGAGACTCAACTCCCCTGAATCATTGCTGTGTCTGTATGGTGCTTAATCCAAGATTCTCTTCCTTAAACATGATAAAGTTGAACACAAAGTTAGTATATCCTGTTTACTCAATTTCGTTTCTTTCTCTTTTTTTCCCCAAGGGTGTGTATGCTCACCAGAGAAGAAAAGAGACAGAAAATGAGGGAGGGGGAGAAAGCATCCCCACAATAGATTATAGTCATGCTACAATCCCTTCACCTCCATTTTTCCATCCTATCTGGATTTGGGGCATGCATGCAAATAAACCTGATAAATTTTTCAAGCCGTCAGGGACAGGAATTGAATTGTGGTTGGTCATGTGGAACCTGGTACCCTTAGCCAACAGGCCATAGGGCGAGCCTGAGTGTCTTTGTTTAACTTAGAGAAGATCAGAAAATAACTTTTATATAAAATATATGTTGGGACAAAGAACTGAATTAGAAATATTTTAGTTTATTTATAAGCGATAATGCTATGAATAAAACTTACACTGAGAACATCTATTTCCCCAGAGACAGCCATATTTTTGAAGCACAGATTTCTCTGCCATAAAATTAGTTAGAATATTTTTAAAATGACAAGTGATTACCACAGAAGATTTGCTGTTTTTTTAAAAAATAGGGCCTTTGGGGCTCAACTTCAACGGTGCAGGCGGCAGTGTGGTAAAGTGCAGTGCTGGAAGCCACATGGCCAACCCAAGAGTCTGACCTGGGATACACCAAGTGTGAATGTTGGTGCCGAAGATCCTGATAAGCTGGAGGGCTGGGGAAGGGAGTCATGGCATGACAAGATCTGCCGAGGGTGCCTTTCTCTCTCACACACGATCATACACACACACATTATCATGAATTTAAAAAAAAACTTTAAAAAATTCTTTCCGTTGAAAAATTAGCAAATTAGGCACACAAAGACTCAGTCCCAAGAAATACAGAGGACCCAATAGAATCAACCCAAGAAGATCTTCTCCAAGACACATTATAGCCAGATTGACCAAAACCGTAGACAAAGACAAGATACTAAGATTGGCAAGAGAAAAACGGCAAGTTACCTACAAAGGGTATCTCATCAGACTAACAGCAGATCTCTCATCAGAAACAATGCAAGCGAGGAAAGAATGGGAAAATATATTCAAAGTGCTAAGTGAAAAGCAATTTCAACCGAGAATACTGGACCCAGCAAGATTATCGTTCATTTGGGAAGAAAAGACACGAACATTCCCAGATAAACAAAACCTGAAAGAATTTACCAGCACCAGACCAGATCTCCAAGAAGTTCTTAAGGGAGTGCTATGTCAGTAAAATTAAATGCAGACACAGAAATAAGAGTTCAAAAACTAAGAAAATGGGCAACTTAATTGTAGGGACAAAGTCTGGAGTTGAGTATTATATCCCAGAATTCAATCTGGAAGATCAAACCTCAACAGAAACAGAAGAAAGATTAAGTACATGAGACTGAACTGATGAAACAGCATTCTGTGACTTGACTAAAATATTGCTGCTTTTCTTCTAAGCTTTGTTGTCCGGTTTTAAGGATTTTTGTCCTGTCTTGAGCTGTCAACAGATTCATGTACTACTATTTGAACAGAATACTAACCTGTCTCTAGGCTTTAAGTTTCAAAGAAATATACTTACCAGTTCAAAACTGCTTTTCTTGAAACCACCAGCTGAAGTTGCTATTGAAAGTAGTTAGATTACTTATGATATTGTGTGCTCAACGAAATGTTGGGGGAAAAGGAATTGAAGACAACTGTAGACAGCAGAGATAGTGTAATAAGAGAGTGGAATAGGGCAGAGGGTAAAACTGTTCTTACCAAAATTAAAAAAAAAAATGCATATTTGATGACTGCAGTAAGCTATATAGCCCCAGCTAGGTACTACTTTATAGTATGTTCATTCTACCCGCTGAGGTTTATGCCTAAAGTCAGACTTGGGTTCATGTATATGTATATATCAGCTGCGCTTGCTATTGCAGCTGATATATGGCTATGTGGTAATGTCCCATGTAGTTGACCGTGGTTCACGTCCCGGACCTGGTGGCTTAAAACTCACACCAGGCGCGTGTGTGCGTGCCCAAGATCCTGAGAGGAGAATGGAGGAGAAGGGATTGCAGCGTGGCTAACCCCCCTGGGGGGTGATTTCTCACTTTCTCTCTCTCTGTCTCTCTCTGTCTGTCTGGTGAGCACACGTGCCCTATCACAAAAACTTCTCCAAAAAAAAAGATGTATATATATTTAGAATAATTAAGTTCATTAGCAAATCAATTAAATGGGGGGGAAGGCATAGAAAGCAACCATGGATACCAGAGACAATGTGGGAGGAGGGTGGGACACAGCGGAGGGGGAGGGGTAGGGAATCAAGGATGTCAAAAAGAAAAAAAAAAAAAAAGAAAAATATACAAGCAATAATGGAAAATTATTTGTTGATAACACGTATGTTGATGTGCTTGACTGAGCCAATATACAGTGTATTTTGGATGGAAAATTCATTTTGGATGCTGTAATGATGTACAGTGAATTAATGTAAAAAAGTAAATTTAAAAGGAAGTCAAAAAATTAGCAAACTCAAGTAAATTCTGCAAGCACATTCACTTGTCATATTTGATTAAGTTATGAAATGTGGGAGCAATGAGGAAATATATTATAGCAATTCATATGCTTTCTCCAGCTGACTTTTTTTTAAAGAGGTTTTTCCTTTAGGGTGCATACACTCTCCAGAGAGAAAGAGAGAGACAGAGACAGTGAGAGGGAAAGTGAGAAATCATTGCTCAGGAAGGATGGCTACGTTGCCGTGAAAAACTGAAAGGACATTTAAAACCTCTCAAATGCTCTATATTCCACATTTGTAATTCATATGTGATCTTAAATGTTAAGTAATTCTAAATTCAAATTAATTTTAAAGAGAAAAAAATTTATGATAGATTTCATCTTTCTTATGGTACTGCCCTTTATTTAATGTTCTTGTTAAAATAAGACTTGTTGAGGACCGGCAGATGGAGTGGTAGTTAAGGGTACTGGATTCCCACATGGCCAACTGCGCTTTGAGTCCCGGACCTGACGGCTTGCTGTCTCGCATTCCCTTTCTTTCTCTCTGTCTGTATCTGGTCAAATGAAAAAATAATAACCACAGGACCAGCAGTTAGCGTAATGGCTATGTTGCTGGACTCCCAAGTAGTCGACTGCGGTTTGAGTCCCAGACCCGGTGGCTTAAACTCACGCCAGGCGCGTGTGCGTGTGTGCCCAAGATCCCGAGAGGAGAATGGAGGAGAAGGGATTGCGGCGTGGCCGTCCCCCCTGGGGGGTGATTTCTCCCTTTCTATCTCTCTGTCTCTCTCTGTCTGGGTGCACGTGCCCTATAGCAAAAAAACCTCTCCAAAAAAAAAAAAAAAGAAAAAATAATAACCACAACTGGAATTAAATAAATAAATGATTCTTTAAAACAATAAGAGTTGTTGAAAACTTGTAGAAAATGCAACAGGTTTATAAGTACATTTTAAATTTTTCAAACATGAAACATGTTATTTCCCCTTCCTTCTGCCATTTTGTCGTTGTTGTTATAGGGCACATGTGCTTGCTGGAGAGAGAAAGAGGGAGAGAGAGCGCTCCGCCTCCCCCTGAGGTGGACAGCCACACCACAATCTCTTCTCCACCCTCCTCTTGCGATTTGGGGCATGCAGGCACATGCACCCGGGTATTTCTCAAGCTGCCAGGTCACAGCTGGCCATGTGGGACCCTGTCACCTTAGCCACCACACCACTGGCCAGCTTGGAAACAATCTTTCAAATATTCCTCCATCAGCCCACACACGTGTAAATATATGGCTGTTTCCTATTTTACTGTTCTTCACATTTAATACTTGTAAATAAACACACAGGTTAAGGAGAGATTAAACATTTTTGCTAAGTAAATAAATAATACTCCTACATTCCATTTCTGCACCCTCCTGCTTCTATCAGATAATAAGTAGGTCAAAGGGAACTTTTTTTGGATACCCTTTTCAGTTGTTTTTGTTTGCCTAAATTGTCTGAATAATTATCTCAAAGTCCTATCACTTTGTCAAGTGAGTTTGAAATGTTTGTATCTACTTTTTTTGGAGAGGTTTTTCACAATAGGGCGTGCGCACTCGCCAGACAGACAGACAGAGAGACAGAAAGCAAGAAATCACCCCCCGGGGGAGATGGCCACGCCGCAATCCCTTCTCCTCCATTCTCCTCTCGGGATCCTGGCCACGCACGCACACGCGCCTGGCGTGTTTTAAGCTACAGGGTCTGGGACACGAACCGCAGTCGACTACGTGAGAGTCCAGCGACATAGCCATTACACTAACTGCTGGTCCCTCTACTTTTTTTAAAAGTTATTTCTTCCAAAAGAGTGAGAGAGAGAGAGACAGGTACACCCAAAAGAGTCTTGACATGGCAATCCCCTCTACCCTCAGCTGGCTGGTATCACAGGCTCACATGCATGCACCCAGCATGCACAGAGAGACTTCAGGACACAAACTGGGGACCTTCCATGTGTGCCCGGCAATGTAGGGCTCTGTCTCCCCACAGTACCACTGTTGGTCCCCACAGCTACATCTTGATGCTGCCCAACCATTTTTGGTTTGCATCCCTCCTCTGCCAATGACCTGAAATTGTGTGAGGACAGGAGAGAGATTTAGGAAAGTGCCTCCTACATGGCACAGAGTAGATGCTTCGAGGTTTTAGTTTCTTTCTTTATTCATGGCAATATTGCAAATGGAGCTGCTCAAGGTAAGGCAAAGGGGAGGTCAGCCTCATCAGAGTGCTGCTAAGAGAACCCATCAATTTCTGCACTGTCACATCCCTAATGATTTCTTCATTGGAGACGTAGTCTGAAGCCTTGAGGGGCTGCCTATTATGCAAAAAATAATCCTGGAAGGCTAAATATCCAAGGCCTTTAGCTAAAGACAGCCTGTGGCACTGTGGACAACTGGTAGGGTAAGAGGCCTTCAAAGCCTGGAACCGGAAATCAGGAACTAGCAAAGCAACCTCTGGAGAAAGAGGAGCCAACGACAAACTTGCCTGATGTGGGCTTAACAACAGTGCCAGTGCTCAGACAGCCCAGGTGTACCGTTTCTTCCAGAGGTCCTTCCTGACCTTCCCTGCCTCCCTGGCCCTCCCAGAGCCCTTGCACCCACTCGCTTGGAGGGAGGCAACTTTCTCAAGAACTTAGTGAGGCAGTGGCCATCCTCCTACAAGATACACTGTTAAAATAGACTACAGATGGACTAGAAACACAACAGGACAAAACGAAACAAAGCACCAATGGGGCCTTCAGGGACTAGTGACAGGCACCTCCAGCAGTTTTTAGCTTCAAACCTCCATAGCTGGAACAAACTTTAACTTTGAGAAGTATGATGACACCCTAGGGAAGAACCATGTAGACTTGGGAAGGCTGGCCACTTTCATTAATTAATTTTTTTTTTTTTGAAATAGGGTAAATGCACTTGCTAGAGAGAGAGAAAGACAGAGAAGGAAAATGAAAAATTATACCCTAGGGGCTGGCCATGTCATAGTCCCTTCTCTTCCACTCTCCTCCTGGAATTTTGGGCATGCACGCACACGTGCCCAGCATATTTTCCAAGCTGCCAGGTCCAGAACTCAAACCATGCACTCAGTCATATGGGATCCAGCCACCTTAACCACTATGACACCTGGCTGGCCCAGTTCATTAACTCTTTTAATAAATACATATTAAACATCTACTATGTGCTAGGTGTTGTGCTCAGCTCTAAAACTTTCAAAGGTGATCAAAATCTGAACACAAGTTTGTCCCAAAGCTTACAGTCCTTCAGGGACTGGAGCAATCACACAAATTAATAAGAGTTACAAATTGGG
The DNA here is from genome assembly GCF_000334495.1 of Tupaia belangeri chinensis. Taxonomy (NCBI): domain Eukaryota; kingdom Metazoa; phylum Chordata; class Mammalia; order Scandentia; family Tupaiidae; genus Tupaia; species Tupaia belangeri. Next base: position 6,072,172 of record NW_006159849.1, read on the forward strand.
GACCAGCAGATGGTGTAACAGTTACATCACTGGACTCCTATATAGTCGACCATGGTTAAAGCCCCGGATTCAGAGGCTTAAAACTCATGCCAGGCATATGTACATGCGTGCCCAAAAATCCTGAGAGGAGGACGGAGGAGAAAGGATTGTGGAATGATCATCCCCCCAGGAGGAGATTTCTCACTTTCTATCTCTCTTTCTCTGTCTCTACAGTGAGTACATGTGCCCTACAGCAAAAATTTATCTTAAAATAAAAAAAGAGTTACAAATTGTGTTAAATGCTAGGAAGGAAGAATAGAGTATTCTGTGTGTATAAAAGGAGGAGTCTGGGACTAGCAGATAGCATAATGGTCATGTCCCTGGACTCTCATATAGTCGACCATGGTTCGAGTCCTGGACTCGAACTCAGGCTGGGTGTATATGCCTAAAATCCCAAAAGGATATTGGAGGAGAAGGGATTGCAGCATGACCATCTCCCCTGGAGCATGATTTCTCGCTTTCTCTCTCCCTATCTCTTTGGAGATCGCATGCTCCCTATAGCAAAAACCTCTCTTAAAAAAAAAATTTTTAAAAAGGAGTCTGATTTCTCAAAGTATGATCTGAGGTCAATTCAGCAGAAAAAAAAAATTTTTTAAAATTCAATAGGAAAGAAAAGAATAGAAAATATTGAAGTCATTGGAAATTGTACAAGTTAAATATAGTTCCTTGAAACATTTGCTCCTGTGTGTGTGAGAGAGAGAGAGAGAGAGAGAGAGAGAGAGAGAGAGAGAGAGAGAGAGAAAGAGAGAAACAGATCATTCTAGACTGTGAAATATATTTCCTTCCATGAATTGTGTTGGAAAACTTTAAAAGCTAATATTAATGACCAAGTTAACAAGATCTGTAGTAGACATTACGGGTTGTCTTTGAAGATAGAGAGAATGGAGGTGTAGAGAGAGAACTTTGAGTTCAAAGATCTCTTTCATTGACATACTCTTCCTGAGGGTGGGATGAGAAACACATACCAGTCATCTGGATTAGGATACTGAGATAATACAGACTAACTCCACTTTCCCTCTCCGCCCACACACACACACACACACACCAGCTCATCTTGTAATACCCATTTCATGATGGGGATGGTAGGGAAGAAGATACTTCCTAGCTTAGGAGCTGAGAACACCGGGGTGCTCCAAATTAAGGCTCCCTGGGAGTCTTGGGATTAAACAGAACATGTGTCCATCAGTAAACGCTGGCCTGTCAGGGGACTGATAGGATCTTTCTTGTTCGGATCTGAAACTGGAATTTCCCTGTGAGCAGAGATGACAGCCCAAGTCTGACCACCAGAGTGGCATCTTTCACCACATCATGATGTCTTCCCAGTTAAAGGAAACAATGGCGAACCACGCTGTGGGGTTCCTACTGTCGGCAGCACTCGGGGTCAGGAATGGGTGCTAGTTTAAAGGTGCTAGATGTGAATGGAAATGTGTTTGTTACACAGAAACATAGAAAGGTCATCTCACCACAAATGGTCTCTCCACCATTTCTAAATCAAGTTTCATGTATTACACCACTGAGTCAATTAAGCCCCCGAAGGCTGGGCAGTGTTTTTAATGGATTGTTTCTAGTTCTGGTTAAATGATAGAGGGAAGAAAAGGTTAGACTCTATGGTTTGAAAATGTGTCTTTGTTCATAGCTAATTTCTGAGGAAAATCAAGCCTGTTTTGGCTGTTCTAATGGAAAGATAGAAAAAAAAAAAAAACTCTTAAAATTGTATTCCAAACTGAAGCGTCATCAACACAGGATCTGCAGATGCTGTAAGGCTACTCTAGTTCTATTTAGAGTGGACAGGATCCATCTTTTCTGAAAGTTTATCCTCTGACTTGTCTGAGGTGAAACTAAACATATTATGGCATATGGAAAAAACTGCCTCGACAGATTCCGTGGAAGGCCACGAAGAAAACTTATTTCAACAAGACAGTTGGCTTGTTGGTAGCAATGGTGGGCAGTGACAAGAAGCAAGTGGTTATGAGCATGAGTTTGGACTCAGTGAGCCCTGGGTTGTGACCGCAGCTTGCCTCTCACCTCCTTAGGTAGCCGCATATCTGTACTAGGCCTCAAGTTTCTATATCTGTAATCCTGGAGAGTAAGAACATTCTTAACTTTTAGGCTGCTATAAGAATTACACAAGGTAATGCATATAACTATGTTCAATAATTGCAAGCAATAAGTTTTAAATATAATTAATTATCATCACATGGTCTCAATCTCTTTCCTTTTGACATGACAAGAAATATACCCTAGTTTTTCGATTTCTCCTACTTTATGTTTAATTGCCGGCAAAGGGTTAGTTTATAGATTCTTGGTTATAGCTGGAAATATTGGTAATGCAGTTGAAGATGACCTCAAATGGGACTGAGATTGTTCAGAAGAGCATTCACTTTAAAAACCGTGGCCACCAAGAAACTTAAGAAATCCAAAGGATTTGTCCAAATCAAATATTAGCATATCTTAATATATCTTTAGTTCAGTGACTTAGTCATAATAATAGTTTCAGTCCAATCTTTTGAGGCTTATTTATTCTTTTTTAAAAAAAACAGGACAGTTTTTTTAGAAGTATTTATTTAATTAATTAATTTATTTATTTTTCATGCTCACTATCAAGAGACATAGAGAGAGAGGGGAAAAATGGGAAAGCAAGCCACTAGATCTGGGATTCAAACCGTGGTCAGCCATGTGGAGTCCAGCACCTCAACCACCACGCCACTTGCTGGTCTAGTTTATTTATTCTTGAAGATACCTATAAAAGGTTGAGCTTACCACTCTACTTATTTGAACACAAATTTTTTCATGCTCACTGTCAAGAGACATAGAGAGAGAGGGGAAAAATGGGAAAGCAAGCCACTAGATCTGGGATTCAAACCGTGGTCAGCCATGTGGAGTCCAGCACCTCAACCACCACGCCACTTGCTGGTCTAGTTTATTTATTCTTGAAGATACCTATAAAAGGTTGAGCTTACCACTCTACTTATTTGAACACAAACTATCTTTCAGTAACTTTCCCAAAATCTAAATTCAGGGATACCAAAATTATCAAAATATCTTTAAACTTCTGGGGCCAGTGGGTGGCATGGTGGTTAAAGTGCTGGACTTCCACATGGACAACTGTGGTTTGAGTCCCAGACCCAGTAGGTTGAAAATCATGCCAGGCACATGTGCATGTGTGCCCAAAATCCCAAGAGGAGGATGGAGGAAAAGGGAGTTGAGGCGGGTAATTTCTCACTTTCCCTCTCTTTCTCTCCAGCAAGTACGCGTGCCATATTGCAAAAACCTTCACTTCAAATAAAATTTTCCAAAGGATAACTGGGCAGCTTTCTACATCAGTGGACCCTTCTTAGCCTGTGATTTCCTACATTTATCCAGAGAAATCATTACAAATGTAACCAGAGATGAATGCACACATTTATTCAGTGAAGTACTATTTTTTAAGAAATTTTTATTTACTTAGTGTTATTATTCAATCTGACACAAGACAGACACACACACACACACACACACACACACACACACACACATACACACACACACAGAGGGAGAATGAGAAAGCAAGCCACCAGGTCCAGGACTCGAGCCACAGTTGGCCATGTGGGAGGCTAGGACCTTAACAACCATGCCACCTGCCACCGCCAAGCGTAGTACTATCTTTTTTTCTTTTAGAGAGATTTTTGCTATAGAGCACGTGTGCTCACCAGAGAAACAGAGAGACAGTGTGAAATCAACCCCCTCCTTCAGCAGGGATGAACACACTGCAATCCCTTCTTCTCGATTCTCCTCTCGAGATCTTGGGTACACACACACATGTGCCTAGCATGAGTTTTGTTTGTTTGTTTTTGCTTTTTTTGAGAAGTTTTTGCTATAGGGCACGTGCACTTGCCAGACAGACAGAGAGAGACAGAGAGACAGGGGAGATGGCCACGCTGCAATCCCTTCTCCATTCTCCTCTCGGGATCTTGGACACGCATGCACACACTCCCGGCATGAGTTTTTTTAAGCCACCGGGTCCAGCACGTGAACCATGGTTGACCACCATGATCGACCACGTGGGAGTCCAGTGACATAGCCATTGCACTAACTGCTGGTCCCAACCTAGCGTGAGTTTTAAGCCAGCAGGTCTGGGACATGATCAGCTATGTGAGAGTCCGGTGACATAACCATTAAGCCATCTGCTAGTCCCGTTAAGTACTATTTCTAATAGTGAATAATGAAATCAATGTAGCTTGATAAAGAATCAGTTAAGTGAAGTATGCTTAATCCTCCAAATGAAATATTATGGATTTATTAGAAATGTAAAGTAAGACTAGGCTAGCCTAGTGTCCTAGTGGTTAAGGGAGCTACATCCCACACGTGACCAACTACATGTTTCAAATCCCACCTTGGTGGCTTTAAAAACATGCTAGATGCCCAAAATCCTGACTGGCTGGAGAAAAGGAAGAGAGGGGAATGTGGTGTAACCACAACTCCATTTGGGAGTGATATTCCCCTTCTTTCTCTCTCTCAGTCTCCCTCTGGTGAGTGCATATGCCCTCTGGCACATTAAAAAAGGAAAAAAAATTACGTTGGAAAGTTTAATAACCTAAAAAATTGTTTATATGTTGGAATCATGAGCATACTTTTTTTTTAGAGATTTTTGCTATAGGGCACGTGCACTCGCCCGAAAGACAGAGAGAGACAGAGATAGAAAGCGAGAACTCACTCCCCAGGGGGGAAGGCCATGCTGCAGCCCCTTCTCCTCCATTCTCCTCTCGGGATCTTGGGCACGCACACACACGCGCCCGGCGTGAGTTTGAAGCCACCGGGTCCGGGATGCAAACCACAGTCAACTACGTGGGAGTCCAGCGACAGAGCCATTACGCTAACTGCTGGTTCCCATGAACATACTTTTTATGATTAATACATACTATTTGTTTTTACATACAAAATAATATAAGCATGATCCCAATTTTATAGAAAACATGTATGTATATGTGCACCTGAGAAAATACACATCAAGCTTTTTATAAGTGATTAATTTTAGGGCAAAGGATTAGAAATAAGTTTTACTTAATTTTGCTTATCTACACTTTCACTTTTTCTATAATTAACATAGCTTTTTGTAATAAGCTTTTGTAATGAGAAGCCATTCTTGATTTTACAAAAGAAGAGGAGGGGCTGGCAAGTGGCATGTGGTTAAGGTGCTAAACTACCACATGGCCAACCACAGTTTGAATTCTGGATCTGGTGGCTCGAAACTCACACTAGGTGTGTGTGTGTGTGTGTACCCCAAATCCCAAGAGAATATAGAAGGGACTCCAGCTTGGCCACACACACACACCCCACCTCATCAAAGGGTAATTTCTCACTTTCCCCCTCTCTGTCTCTGGTGAACACATGCACCCTCTGACAAAAAAATACCTTAAGAAAAAAAAGAGGAAACATGTCTGTAGACCTCTAATCTGTAACTGCTATTGCTACTCTTCAGGATCAATAACTTTTCCTCATTGGTTCTGCTTTTTCAACATTTCATTTCTTTCCTACGTCTCTTTAAACATTCTTGGTGAGCATATTGCATACATTACATAAGTGGCTCTACCAAAACAGCTTATTGGTCTTTTATGACTGTCAGAATTTTTCCATAAAAGTTACTTTTGGAGAAAGGCAATAATGTGCATCTATCATCTATCATCTTTCAGCACTAAGAAAATGTGAGGTTCTTGGGACCAGCAGTTGGAGTAATGGCTATGTCGCTGGACACTCATGTAGTCGACCACAGTTCAAGTCCTGGACCCTGTGGCTTAAACTCATGCTGGGCACGTGTGTGTGTGTGCCCAAGATCCCGAGAGGAGAAAGGAGAATGGACTGCAGTGTGGCCATCCCTCCAGGGGTGATTTCTCACTTTCTGTCTTTCTATGTCTCTTTCTGTCTTTCTGGTGAGCACACACGCCCTATAGCAAAAACCTCTCCAAAAAGAAGAAAAGAAAAAAGAAGAAAATGTGAGGTCCTGGGGAAATTTAAGGTCCAAATTTCCATTTGCCTTTCAGTCTTTCTTTACAAATTTACCATTGTGTGTGTGTGTGTGTGTGTGTGTGTGTATGCATGTTTTTTAAGAGGACAGGTTTAATCAATTCTTAATATAAACCCTGTATGTGTAAATAAGTCGTAATCTCACTATACGCTTTTGTAGTGGCTGTTGTTTTCACCTTTCTCCACCTCTCATTTGTAGTTTATTTTACTTTGTCCATGTTAACTTTTTATTTTCTTTCTTGAGCATCTGCCAAGTGTGGAACTCTGTGCTAGGTATATTAATTGCATCTATTACATGTTACCTCATTGAATCATGAGAGAAACATGGTTCTCCTGGTTCCCATTTTACAGATATTTTATTAATATGCATTTAATGCTGTTTGATTTCTATGGCACTTTCTTTTCTCTCTCTCTCTCTTTTTTTTTTTTTTAATTTTGCTATTAACATGCATGTGCTCACCAGAGAGAGAGGAGAGAGAGAAAGAAAGTAATAAAGCACCCCCTAAGGGGCACGGCATGACCACTTCCTTCTCTTCCATTCTCATCTCGGAATTTTGCATGCGTGCACATACGCCCAGCATGCTCTTCAAGCTGTCGAGTCATGCAAGGTCAGACAAATGGGAGCCAGCTACCCTAACCACCACACCAGCCGCTAGCCCTGTGTGGCGTTTCTATACTTACCATTTTATTTGATCCTGGGGCCTACGTAAGTACTATTAATGTTCCTATTTTACAGATGAGAACATTAAGACCTCAAGCAAGTAAAAGAATTTGTGAAAGATCCTCCTAAGAATCACTGGAGCTGGGGTGGCAATGTAATTTGCTACTCAAACTCCGACTCAAAGGTCTATACTGTCTTTTCTCTGCAGTGAGGGCTCTGTGAATTGTCATAACAGCTAACCATAGGAAAGATCAACTTCAAAGATTATTAAATGATTAAAAGGTAGGTAAAACAAGAGGAGCCAACAAAACCAAAGAGAACCAGTCACGAAAGTACAATGACTCATCTTGTCATCTAAATTCATACAGGAGGTGACAGCTATTCTTCATGTAGGAGGCAACGTTTTAGAATTGTTTTCTCTTACATCAGAAATATCTTATTTCCTCTCAATGAAAATATTAGTTCTAAATTAATCAATCACTAAGAGACTATTTAAAACTATCTCATTCTTGTATTTATTCCTAATTTTTTTTTTGAGAGGTTTTTGCTATAGGGCGCGTGCACTCATCAGAAAGACAGAGAAAGACAGAACATGAGAAATCACCCCCCAGGGGAGATGGCCACGACGCAATCCCTTCTCCTCCTCCTCCTTTTCCTCTTGAGATCTTGGACATGCATGCACACGCACCTGGCATGAGTTTAAGCCACTGGGTCTGGGACTCGAACCGCAGTTGACTACATGGGAGATCAGCAACACAGCCATTACGCCAACTGCTGCTCCAAATTCCTAAAATATTTTAAAATTGGTTGTTCTCAGGAAAAAATTACTCAGCACCCTGGCTCCCTACCTGTCTATGGGATTTCTACAAAGTGTTCAGTTGCGAGCCAGCCTGTGGTCTGTTGGTTAAAGTGGCTGAAGATGTGGTTTGATTCCTGGATCTGGCGGATTGAAAAACATGTTAGATCCATGTGTGTGTGTGCTCAAAATCCCAAACAGAGGGAGAGCTAGAGGAAAAAGGATTATAGCATAACGATTTCTCATGGTGGGTATTCTCTCGCTTTCTCTCACTCTGTCTATCTCCAATTAGCACATGTGCTCTTCGGCAAATTAAAAAAAAAAGTGTTCAGTTGCATATGAAACTTCTGGTATTCTTGATTGCAATTAGATTCTAAATATTTTTTGCCTACCATCTACCACCCTGCCTTACAGGACAATTGCACCTTATATTCTTACTGTCTCCTAGAATCTCAGGAGCTGCTATTGTATTCTTGGAGCTTTTGCTTCCTTTGTGGCCTTCAAACCATATCCCCTACAACTTAGACCATGTAGTTTTTAATCTGCCAACAACAAACCAAATTAGGCCTATCCATACAAGGGAGCTGGAAAAACAGAATTAAAATTACAAATTTATCTTAGTGCAAAATAATTTAAAATCCTTGCATAGTTTTTTTCTTGTTTGTGTTTTTGTTTTGTTTTGTTTTCCCTAATATGCACTCTCCATGAGTTTTTTGGAGATCCCTCATTGCTTTCTGGTCACGTTCATCGCTCCTTCTTTGACTGGGATCTTGTGGCACAGATTGCCATCTTAACCCCAAAGATTCCTGTTTCCCTTTCAAAGTGAACAGTTGTTGCTCTGCATTGTTGCTGGAGAGTGGCTGCCAGGTAAGAGCTGTGTTCCCGGGGGCTGGCAGGTGGAGTGATGGTTAAGGGCATGGACTCCTACATGGCCAACTGTGGTTAGAAGTCCTGGATCTGGTGGCATATTTTCTCACTTCCCCACCCCTCGCTCTGTCCCTTCTCACTCCTCCACTCCTCCCTCTGTCCCTCTCTGGTCAAATTAATATAAGTAAAATGAAATAAGATAATTCTTAAAAAAAATCCAACTATGTTCCCTAGCCTTCTCCACATGTCCACGGATCTTGTGAGCGGTCTTTACCAATGCAGTGTGAGTGGAATTTATATGCACCACTTTTGACTTGGGGTATTTAAAAATTGGATGCACAATCCTTCACACTCTCTTCTTCCTGGTCACTGGCTCCATGATGCCAGAATAACTTGAAAATCCCAAGATGGCAGAGCCATAGATAGAAGCAGCTTAGATCCCTGAGGCACTGCTTGGAGGAGAACTACCTGACCTGCTTCAGACTATGATATAAAAATAAAGTAAGGCTTCCTTATTTTTGTCATATTTTATTATGTTAATTCACTGAGATTTGGGAATTCTTTGTTAGAGCAGCTAGTTTACCTTGATTAATACTGGACTTCTAAGCCCAAGTATTCGTATGAGGCCAGGTTCCTAAAATCAGATGAGCTTGAGTGTACTCTAAGTATCATTATGGTAGAGGTGCCGCGATGGCACAGTGGAAGTTCTGTCACTAAATCACTTCCATAGTTATTGCTGGGGACTGTGCCAAAGATCACCAGTAGCCTATAAGTATTCATGAACCCCTTCATCTACCTCAACCCTAGTTCTGTTATGGGTGAACATGTGTTGGGATAATAAAAACTGCATTTGTCCTCCTCCCTTATATCCAGTGATAACACAGCTCTGAACAATGAAATCTGTAAACAAATATGTGAGCTATGGAAAAGTTCCTTAAAATGAAGCAAAGATAAATGGCATGCCTCTTTTTCTTTTCCTTTTCTTCCTGTCTTCAATACTGATGCAATGTATGGAGTTTCAGGAGCCATCTTGTGACCATGAAGAATGTTGGGAAAAAAGACACCAAAAAAGGAAGTTTCCAGTAGCACCTTATGCTGTGACACCAAGCCTGGACTGCCAAACATGGAATTCTTATGTAAGGAAAGAATAAATAAATTACTAATTTATTTAAGTCACTCAAAGTTTGATTATTTGTTACCTGCACCAGCTAAAAGCAATCTTAATGGGTACAGGGGTAGTCCTTCTAACAGTGCCCATAGCACACACCTTTCTGATATGTTTGTCTCCCTATTCATTTTCCTCTTCTTGGTTGGTTGGTTTGTTTTTAATTTGTTTTTTTGTTTTGTTTTGTTTTGTTTTTGAGAGAGATTTTTGTTATAGGGTGGGTGTTCTTGCCTAGAGAGACAGAGACAGAAAGAAAGAAAGAAATCACTCCCCTGGGAGGGATGGCCATGCTGAAATCCCTTCTCCATTCTCCTGGGATCTTGGGTCATACACACATGTGCCCACTGTGAGTTTTAAGCTGCCAGGTCTGGGATTCGAACTGAGGTTGGCCATGTGGAACTCCAGTGATATAATTGCTACACCTTATTTTCCTCTTCTACTCATTTTTAATTCTTCCCATCCCAGAACTTACACGGGACAGCACCAGTCACTGAGTGAACTCATCTGGTACCCCTGATACCCCTGGAGGATAAAGAGCTTGCCAACTCTTTCCCTAGTCATTTAACTTAGCCTCAAATACTGCCCCTTTGAGTGACACATAGTAATTTTCAGGCACCTTCTCTCTCTTTGATACCCTCAAACTAGTGCTTTAACTCTGGACCAGACAGCTCTGCAGTCTGGGCTCCATCAGTGTAATTATGGGATTTAAGAGAAACCTAAGAAGTTATTAAGTTCATTCACCTGCCTCCAGGGAGGACTGTGTTTAGCTCTTCCAGACATATAGTTGTCTTTCTTGGGCCAAAAGTCTTTCACAAAGCATGACTCACTTGGTAACTTTAAAGGAGTCAATTTAATCTGTTCTCAGTGTCTTTGCCAGTAAAATAGATACTATGCTGGGAGTAGGGAATGATAAGATCTTCTGTTTAAATATTATAAAGTTTAAAATAGGATAGAATTAATTCTTGTTGGGTGCTGTGTTAGATTAATATGATCAAGTGTTTTGCAGTTCGTTCCATCAAGAGGTTTTTCCTGGGACCAGCAGTTAGCGTAATGGCTATGTCGCTGGACTCTCATGCAGTCGACTGCGGTTCGCATCCTGGACCCGTTGGCTTAAAACTCATGCCGGGCGCGTGTGCGTGCGTGCCCAAGATCCCGAGAGGAGAATGGAGGAGAAGGGATTGTGGCATGGCCATCCCCAGTGGGGGGTGATTTCTCGTTTTCTGTCTCTCTGTCTCTCTTTGTCTGGCAAGCGCACATGCCCTATAGCAAAAACCTCTCGAAAAAAAAAAAAAAAGTTTTTCCTACCCCTTATAGTTGAGTTGCCTTATAACTTGGTTTGTCCAATAAATGTGGTGAAAAGTGATATTAAGGAGTTCCAAACTTGAGCCTGGCGAAATCTTGTAGCTTGCACATTCATCCTCTTAGAACATCCCCTACACCATGTAAGGATGTAATCTTTGAACAAGGAGAGACTATATGAAAAGGAAAATGCCCAGCTAGCAGTCAGCACTAAGACCCTGGACTTGTGAATGAAGTCATCTGAGATCTGACAGCTTCACTTGAGCAACCCCGTATTTGTAGTTACATGAATGACCACAGAAAAACCAGCAGAAGAACTGTCCAGCTGAACCCAACCCAAATTGCCAACTCACAGAATCATGAGAGGTAATAAACTCTTGTTGTTTTAAGTCACTAAACTTTAGGATGGTATATTAGTTTCCGAGGACTGCCATGATAAATTACTGTAAACTGTATAGCCTAAAACAACATAAATGTATTTGCTTATAGTTAAGAAGGCTAGGAGTCTAAAAGCAAAGTGTCAGGAGGGCAATTCTCCCCTGGAAAGTGCTAGGAAAGAGTCTTTCCTTGTCTCTTCTAGCTTCTTGTGGCTGTTTGCAGGACTTGACATTTCTTGGCTTGTGAGAGTGTAACTCCAAACTCTGCCTCTGTTTTTACATGACTATCTCTATGTTTCTCTCTCTCTCTCTTTTTTGAGAGGTTTTTGCTATAGGATGCATGCGCTCGCCAGAAAGACAGAAAGAGACAGAGAGACAGAAGTGAGAAATCACCCCCCAGGGGGGATGGCCACGCCACAATCCCTTCTCCTCTATTCTCCTCTTGGGAGCTTGCTCTGCACACACATGATCCCAGCATGAGTTTAAGCCACCGGGTCCGGGACTCAAACAGCAGTTGGCTACATAGAAGTTCAGCAACATAGCCATTGCACCAACTGCTGGTCCCTGCATCTCTTCTTATGAGGATACTAGTAATTGGATTTAGGCTCTCCCCAATCCAGTATGACCTCATCTTAACTTGCTTATACACGAGAGATCCTACTTCCAAGTAGGATCTAATTCACAGGTACCAAAGCATAGGAATCTTTTGGGGAGTAGAAGGACACAATTAAAACCACACAAGTGGCTGGTTCAATGGCAAATATAATTATGAAAGCACTCCTGCCTTTCATTTTTCTACTTCAAACAAATGAAATTAACTTAGAGATAATACATGATTGTGTTGGTAAGAGTTTCAAAATCTCCTGTAAAGAAGGTATCTAAATAAAATAGTTTACTTACTGTGAGAAGTCGAAGTGCTAGTCCAAAGAAAATGTTGTTATAGGTTAGCCAGCATCAGGTTTCCTAAATAATTTGACCTGTGTAAGAGTTATATTATTGGAATAAAATAGATTCTTCCTAATATCCTTTGCTCAGCATTGCATGTCATCATCTGCATAAGTCACAGCCTTGTAAGAGCCTCTGGTTACCGTTGTCCCACTTCTCTTCTGCCTCATCCAGACTTTTTAAAGGAGTGGTATCCACCAGCTTCCTCTGTTTCCTCTGTACTGACTCTTTCCATAACCCTATGAAATTTGACTTCCTTCCCCACAGTGCCACTAAAACTGCTGTTACAGATGTTTTCAATGACTACCTTCAAGGAAAATCCAGTGGCTCTTTCCTTGCCTTCATAATATGGCATATAACCTTTTTAACTGCCCTCTTAGTGCCCTTTTCTCATATTCCAGCGTCTGCCCTATCTTGGCCAAATCCTCTCTCTTTGCTTTCTGTAGTTCTTTTCTTTCTCACTACTGATAAGCAGTGACTCTTCCCCTAGGCCTATTCCTCTTCTCTTCCCACTACACCTT
>NW_006159849.1:6084872-6101640 GCF_000334495.1 Tupaia belangeri chinensis
AATTGGTTCATTCTTTAGTCTCCCAACTCCCTGCCTCAGATATGACTTTTTTTTTCCCTGTAAATAAAATATTTTAATTCAATTCCACTTACAAAATAAAAGTAGATTCCTTACTCTACGATGAGCACATGAGCAACATTTTCACACATAGAAAACACAGATACATTCAACTGTTTAAAAGACATAAGATGACTTCCTAATCAGTATTTTTTATAACCTATTGTTCAGGCCCTAAGCCTGTATCTCAAGTTGCCCATTAAAAAGAGTATGTATTTGCTACTTACCTGTATTGGTCACGAGAGACCAAAAGTCTTAGTGGCTTATAAAAACAAAGACCTTCAGAGAGCAACTGTGGCTCTGTTCTAATTATCTTTATTCTAGGATGAAGGGTGACAGAACAGCCCCTACCTGGAACATCACTGGTTACACAGAACAGGGAAAAGAACTTCTCTTCCATAGCTGGCTCTTAAAGCTTCTCCTCAGAAGATATGATTCCTCAGAATCATACCACTTTCAACAAGGTGAACAGTAAAATCCTCACCCAAAAAGGGACAGCAAATATATGTAATGCATAGTCTACTATCTACTCTTTTTTTAAAAGACGTATTTAATTTTATTTATTATTTTTAATTGACTGGGATGTGTGTGGGGGGGGGGGAAAAAGCAATTTTTTTTAGTAACAGTGATATCCTACTATACTTACGGCTTTGTAGCCACATATAAGTAAAGTATGACAGGGTAAAAACTTACCAAGAGGGACGAGCAGATGGCATAATGGTTATATTGCTGGACTCCCATGTAGTCGACCACAGTTTGAATCCCTGCCCTACAGCTTAAAACTCTCACTGGGTGTGTGTGCATGTGTGCCCAAAGTCCCGGAGAGGAGAATGAAGGAGAACTGATTGTGGCATGGCCATCGGTCTGAGGGGAGGATTTCTCGTTTTCTGTTTCTCTGTTTCTCTGGTGAGCACACACATCCTATAGCAAAAATCTCTCTTTTTCTCTAAAAACAAAACAAACCTTATCAAGATCTTTTTTAATATTGTCTTTTTCTTGTTATTTTTAATTATCATGCATATGGTAATAACTTAGAAATAGCTAGCCTTTAACCGTCAGCTGAATCTCAGATTCCTACGTAAAACTGCATAGCAGGTAATTCATTTCAACGTTTAAAATGCATCTTAGATTTCACATGTCCCCTTTCAAAAATCTGTTCCTCCTCTAGTCTTTTCAATCTCTATTAAAAGTATTAACGTCCACCCATACCTCTAACCATCCAGACATCTTGATTTCTCTCTCTCTCCACCCCAAATCTATTGGGTTGTCAGAAGTCATGACAAGTCTGTTTTTCTATGCAAAAATGCATCATGTCTTTTCCAATAGCCCAATAGTCCATCAGCCTTAGCTATAAAAGATATCCCAGAGCTGACTCCTTGTCTCCCTCTGGACAGCTCTCTGGTCCTATTTCCATCTTCTTTTTGCTGGGTACTAAGCTACCTCCCTGCTGGTCTTCTTGTTTCCATTCCAACTTCTCATAGGGTAGCTATAGTGATCTTTTAAACACAAGTTAATCGCATCATGACTCTGCTCCGAAAAGCCTTCCCAGTGCATTCAGAATAACATTTAAACTTTTCCATTGCCCCTAAGGCCTTCATCTGTCTTGGTGTTCGCCTACTTCTATCTTCCTCTGTACTCCTCTCCCCTCATGCACGCTACTTTAGACACACAACTCTTGCTTACGCTACTTTAGACACACAACTCTTGCTTTTCTTTTAAAACACCAAACTTATTCCTACTTCAGGCACAGCACTTGGTAATTCCTCCGCCTGGTTTTGGCCCAGGGGTTATCTCTCAGAAATGTTCTCCTTGACCATTCTGTCTAAACTGTCTAACCAACCCCCCACCCCCCCACCCCCCGCCCCATGGCCCTTTTAAATTCTCTGCATAGCACTTATTTTATCTGATACACCTTTGCTTATTTACTGATTTTTTTCCTCACTGTCTCTCCACTGGAATTTTTTTCTTTTACAATAAGAACCCAGTCTGTCTTATTTGTGGCTCTATTTTCAACACTTAGAACAGTGTTAGACATATAGTAAACTATAATCAATATGCATCAAATGAGAGAATGAATAAATATTTAGTTGTTCCCCATATGCAGCTTATTCCCTTGGAAAAATCTGAAGAGGCAGACCCCTCTCCTACCATTCTCATTGTCCTGGCCTCATCCCAGACCTCATCACCCCACACTAGAATAACTGCAGCCTCACTTCTCTCCTAGAACCCCCTCCAATCTACTCTGCACACTGCTCACTATTCTTCCCACCAACAGTTTCACCTACGAGGCACATGCCTGACTTTCAGGGCCTGGCTGAAGCCTCACCTCCTCAGAGGTGTTTCTCTACTCACTAGAGCTTCTCCCCCTCTGAATCCTGTCATTCTTACCCTTAACCTTTACCTAGCCACACAAACACTGTTCCCTATGTCCTCTAGCTTTTGCATTTATGTTAACCTGCTCGTTCCAGCTGAATTCTAAGGGCATATACTGTTTATTTTTGTAATTCTGTAATACTTAGAAAAAATATTAGGCAATAAAAAAAATCTTGTTAATTTGAATAGAATTATTAGATAAAGAAAAAGATACAATAGGTAAACTGGATACTCTTTCTAAAGGGATACTGTGAGAAGAGGTAATGATTTGGAATGAAAGAAGATATTCAAAGGTAAAGCAAATCAGCCAGAATGTCAACAGGCAGTCTTGTTCCCACAGAGAACAGATGGCCCCACTACCTTGAAACAGCATTATGTTAACTAGCAGGATGTGGGACTGCTGCATTGCCAGTGGACTTCGAACCTGACTAGCCTGGGGGAAAGTGGACTGTCATTCTAGTGTAAATTACTCCATGATGATTAGTCCCCCCTAGAGAACTCCAGTTTGCCTCCCTAGTGAACCCTGAACTCCAGGTGGGTTACCTCTCAATGACAGCTCAGCTTATTTGGAGTGCTCACATTACACAGCAGAGAGCTGAGACAGACAACTCAGGCAGTCCCCACCAGAGTGTCTGCTGTGTGTGGAGTATTGCCCACAGGGCAGCAAGGCCAAGCAGAGATCGGAATCTTCCCAGCTTGTCTAAATCATGCTGTGGTGCACTGGAGAATCTAAGCCTCCCTGAACCAATGGAAGAATCAAGCCTAGCCATTCAGTCATATCAAGGCCTAAATATCTACATTAAGAATTCTGCCTCCCATGTGCCCTCAGCCTGCCAACTACAGCACACTACCACACAGGACCTACATCTTATCTTTAACTTAAACTTATGTTTCTAGTTTAATAGGCTTGCTTGAATGCTAATACCTCTGGCTATTTCCAGAAGCTATGAAAGACATCGTCTACGTATATATGTACACACGCACACATACACAGCAGAAGCAGAACTTTAAGACAGTAGTTGCTTTGAGGAAGCAACAGGGAGAACAGGAATGAGGAGCAGAGCAAAGGGGACATCAAGTTTACCTGTAATGTTCCCTTTTTAATTTAAAACAATCCAAAGTCAAGGCGGCAAAAGGTTAACATTTGTTCATTCTGGTCAGGGGGCCTTCAGATATTTGCCACACAATCATCCCTACAATCTATATTTCTGAGACCTTTCAAGTATAAAGAAAGCAGATTCTCCCCCAAAGGAAAAAGATTTCATATCACAGAAAATATTTTTAAATATTAGTGTACTCAGGCCTCTGAGAATAATTATAATAGAATTTCCAAAAAATATTTTGGATGATGCTATTATCTCTAGTGGCATGACCCCAAAGATGACCACTTTGAAGGCACACCCAATACAAAGGGCTAGGAAGCAAGGACAGGCTCCCTCCTTTTCCAGCTCATAATTTTGGATCAGTCTCCTTGTTCCTTGCAGGCAAGGTGCATAACTCACTTTTGTTTGTAGTTCCAGGGCCTAGCATGGCACTTAGAATATAATAAACTTCAATAGCTGGAGTGAATGAATGAATGGATGGATCAGTTATCAAACCAACTAGTCTAGGATTTATAAGCCTACTATTTATTAAGAGATAAGAGAGTCAGCAGGTGGCATGGTGGTTAAGGCCCTGGATCCCACATGGCCAATTCTACAGTTTAAGTTCCAGGTCTAGAAGCCTAAAAAACACACTGGGAGCATGTACATGTGTGCCCAAAATCGCAAGAGAAGATTGGAGGAGACTTGATTTAGGCATGGCCATTGTCCCTGAGGTATGATTTCTCACTTTCCCTCTCTCTCCAGCCAGCACATGCATTTAAAAAAAAGAGAGAGAGAGAGAGAGAGAGAGAGAGAGAGATTTTTACTATAGGGCACTTGTGCTTGCCAGAGAGACAGAAACACAGAGAGACAGAAAGTAAGAAATCACCTCCCCAGGGGGTATGGCCACGCCACAATCCCTTCTCCTCCATTCTCCTCCTAAGATCTTGGGCATGCACACATGCACCTGGCATGAGTTTTAAGTCACTAGGTCCAGGACTTGAACTGTGGCCAATCACATGGGAGTCCAGCGACGTAACCATTACACCATCTGCTGGTCCCCAGCACATGCATCTTTAAAAATAAATAAATAAAAGAGAGAGAGAGGGACCAGCAGATAGTGTAATGGTTACATTGCTGCTACATGTAGTCCCAGACCCAGTGGCTTAAAACTCACATCAGGTGTGTGTGCATGCCCAAGATCTTAGGAGGAGAATGGAGGAGAAGGGATTGTGGCGTGGCCATACCCCCTGGGGAGGTGATTTCTTACTTTCTGTCTCTCTGTATCTCTCTGGCAAGCACACACACACTATAGCAAAAATCTCTTAGATGGGAGAAAGAGGGTAGGGTTGAATACATACAGTTCTGCATTCGTTAATCTAGCTCCAGTTGGCTATTTCTATTTTTGACCTCTACTGTAGAAGCATAATCAATTTTCTCCTTTGAATAATGAGAATAATAGGAAAAAGTCAAGTTTTTTAATGTTTCTGAGCAGAATAATCCTAACATACCACATTAACCCCAAAAGTCAATCCCAGAAGAAAAAAAGTTTGAAGAAGTCCATACTCTACACTCCCATCCAAGTGCAAACACATACAGTGAGTTACATACTCTAAATTTTATTTTGTGATAGAAAACGACATTGATTTTCCAGTTGCTGTTTTATTGAAAAGGTGTGGGGATTGTGCACTGAAAGGAGAGGTAGATTGGGTTATACTGTTAGGCAAAGTAAAAAGCACCATTCAAAGTCTGGACACCAAAGATAAAATCTAATCAAGAAAGATCTAAAGTGTTAGAACAACCTATTTTTATTATTAACTTACCTATTCAAGGAACAGATGTAGAGTATGAAAAAAAAAAGAAGTTATCACCATCTACACTGTAGTCACATATAAGGCAAAGAAAAAAGAAGAAAGGCAAGACTATTTTAAGGCCTAAAGAATGACTTCAGAGGTCATCCAGTGACTGAGGAGAGAAGCTAAACAGGAAGAAGTTAGAGACATTTAAGAGATGAGGTCAAGATTGGTGGATAAAAATGTGAAAGAATGCTAGAACTCGGCAGAGGTGTGAACATAGGAAAAGCATTCTTAGGACCACTGGTGGATGTGTAACTACTCAACCTGTTTAGGAGCCAATCTGCCAATCAAAAAGCTTGAAAAATGTTTTGCCTTAAATCACACATTTCCACTGTTAGAAATCTGTAAGGGAGTACTTGTGCTAGCACAGAAAGATGCACATATAAGACTGCTCCAACCAGCCTTACACGTTCTTGTGAAAAAGTGAAACCTATCTTAATGCCCAATAATATAATAAATAATGTTAGATGTTATAAATAAATCATAACATATGAATAAACCATCACATATCTCATCAACAGAATTTGGTCTATATTGTAATGTATATCTATACTGATTGGCATGAGCTATTCATGACATTTTAAATTTACAAAAACATTATAGGTTTGGCTCTATGGCCTGGTAGTTCAAGCAACGAGATCCCACATGGCCAACCTCATGGTTTGAACCCCAGCTCCTATGGCCTGAGAAATACGCCACGTGCATGTGTGCCCAAAATCCCAAAAGGGAGAGATAAAGAAGAGACTGTGGCAGGACCAGTCCCCAAGGAAGGTGCTTTCTCCCTTCTCTCTCTCTCTTTGTCTCTCTCTTGAGACCATATATGCTCTCTAGCACAAAGGAAAAAAAGATTAGAAGTAGTATGAACAATATGATGTTTTTTGTAAAAATTTTGGGTTGTCAAAAAAGTCATGACACATTTTTGCAGAGAAAAACAGAAAAAAAACTACATCACGACTTTTCCAGCAACCCGACATATGGACATACATCCAAAAGTTAACACCTGTAATTTATGGATGGTAGAAATGTAGGTTTACTTCTTGATTATTGTACATCCCTATTTGTGATGATAAACATGGATGTAGAGAACAGAGGGCTGGATGACTGGTTCTGCAGCTACCATTCCTCCTTTGTAATCTTGCATTTGATAGGAATGCAGTGGGGCATGATATCTTGTACCCTAGGCCAACTTTACCCATCTGTTCATTTCACCAGAACCTCTGCATGCAGATACATTCATACACACATTCCAGGATGTCCATCTGTTTTTGTTCTATGTATCCTCATGTTGGAGTGTGGCAACCGTACCACTACCACAGACACTCCAGAAACACAGAAACCACACTTGGCTAAGACGCTACTAATGTCATGTGTATACCTGCAGCCCAGGGAACCGTTCTGGCTGCAGACTGATAAACTGAACTGGACTCTTGTGGGAACATGGGTAGCACATTTCCATTGCCTTCACCCTTTATCAAACTGCCCCAACAACAATAAGTACTTAGTTGTTTTGCCATTGAAAAGAACCAAGTTCTCCTATTCCTCAACTGTTTGCCACAAGAAGTTTGAGTATTGTTACATTCCCACCTTCTTCAGGTCCTGTTATAGAGGATAGAAAGTTTAGATGCTTTTAACATCATCTCCTTCTATTACTAGCTCTGTGGAGAGCTGAGAGAGTAGACGGGATCCCTTGAGCTCTCTCTTTCTCCCTAGGTAACAATATGACGTTGTTCTATTTTCTTTCCACAAGTTCATGGTGAAATAAACATTAGCTTCACAAATACATATGTATTAATGAACTCAAAGAACTCCAACTAAAAGTTTCAGCCTGGTACACGATTCTTTCCACCTATGTTCTATAAGGTTATTTTTGGAATAGTATTAGACAATGCCTGAACTCTTCCAAGACATTGGAAGAAAACAATTCTAAATGTTAAAGATCAAAGATTCCAAATTTGATTGTATTGGTTTTTAGTCTAGAATACACCCGACAAGTGAAGAAATTCTTGAAACTCTACCACCTCCCTTCGCCAGCTATCACAACTAGTCAAGAGCAGCACTGTTGTCACTGCAGACACACATTTGTACGTGTGGATACGTACTCTCCATTGTTTTTATTCACAATGGAGAGTACATGCTCAGGCATGGGAGAGGGAGAGAAAGAGAGAGAGAAAGACAGGCACCTTTGACAGGGTTTTATCAAGCCACAATTCCCTTCCTCTAGCCCTCCAGCTCATCAAGATTAACTGGAGATCCAAACCCAAGGTTGGCCATATGGCTTCCACCATTGCAGTTCAGTATGCTACCACTTGTGCTACAAAGACAGAGGCCATATGTTTTTATGTTTATATTATCTTGGCAGACAAAATTAGCAAATACTTATCAGGAAGCTCTCGATACTTCATCTTGTTCTGATTCTAATGCCCCAAATTATAGGGATTGTTCTTAAATACAATCTTTAGGTGATTTCATTCTCTTTTCTTGGTACTTTGTTTTTCTCTTCTACAAATCACTCCTGATAATGACTCTTATGCCTAAGAAAGATTTGTTTCTTTTTTTAAATGATGAAATGAACATTTATAAAGTTTTTCATATAACACTTGACGTATACTAAGTAGTCAGTAACAGTTATTTATTTTTATTTTAAAATTAAACTGAGACCGCAGCATGGTATAGTGGTTAAGGGAAAGGATTCTGGAGTCAGACTACTTGTATTTAAACTATGAATTAAGCTCTGCCCTTAATTACTGACTTCTGACTTCAGGCAATTTACATAACTTCTCTGTGCTCAGTTACTTCATCTGTAAAATGAAGATAGTAATTGTTCCTACCTCATAGGGTGAATGAGTTATATGATGTAAAGACTTGGGCCTGTACCTGAGACACAGTAAGCATTCTAAAAGTATAA
The DNA here is from genome assembly GCF_000334495.1 of Tupaia belangeri chinensis. Lineage (NCBI taxonomy): Eukaryota > Metazoa > Chordata > Mammalia > Scandentia > Tupaiidae > Tupaia > Tupaia belangeri. The sequence goes on from NW_006159849.1 coordinate 6,093,146, forward strand.
GCCATAATTCTGTATTCCTTCCAATCTTGAATGTCCAAAGAATCATCAATGTAATTTTGCATCTCCACTTTTTATTCCATTTTTCCATAATTCTTATTTTATTTTATTTATTTATTTATTTTTGGAGAGGTTTTTTTTGTTTTTGTTTTTGTTTTTTTGCTATAGGGCGCATGTGCTTGCCAGACAAGACAGAGAGAGACAGTCAGAAAGTGAGAAATCACCCCCCAGGGGGAATGGCCACGCCGCAATCCCTTCTCCTCCATTCTCCTCTCGAGATCTTGGGCACGCACGCACATGCACCCGGCGTGAGTTTAAGCCACCGGGTCCAGGACTCGAACCGCGGTCGACTATGTGGGAGTCCAGCGACATAGCCATTACGCTAACTGCTGGTCCCAATTCTTATTTTACTTTAATATTTGATCAAGTTCTAGTTCTAGTCTATGTTTGAAAGTAATCAAGATTTTCTTTAATGAATTTTCAGAGTATTCATAATTTTAAAATTTATCATTTTAAAAGTACTAAATTCCTGTAAAAAAAAATGTAATTAACCAAGTTGAATATACAGACAAGGAGTGTAATAACATTTAATGTAGCAGGACCGGAAGTCCCAAACAGAGACACCATTATGAACTGCCTAACTCAGATTTAATCTTTCCTTTGCACGTGGAAAATCAGTGACAAGTAAACTGAAATTAAGACAAGTATGTAACACTTCTGAGCAGTTCAGTTTTACTCTTCCAATTCAGAAAACTTTAATGGTGTGTCTTTTCTTTTACAACATCCTGAGCTATGGTTTCTAGAGATTTGTTTAACTATAATAAGTTATATAGTTACATATAATGCTCATGACAAGTCCTATATGATTTCGAACACATGGAAGTTCAGCTTTGTAAGATAATGAGAGGGACAGGGCAGCTACAGAGGCATGGTCATGGGTGGGGCATTCCTTCGCTTTGGCTCTGCCAAAAGAGAGAGAGAAAGACAGACACCTTTGCACTGGGCAATGCTGCTTGTGGGAAAATGAAGAATGTTAAAACAGTGGGGGATAGGTCAGATGGTGGCACAGTGGTAAAATGAGATGGCTCTGTGAGGCAGTCTCAAATAAGAAGACTCCTGGTTCAAGTCTGGAGACTTCCCTGAGTATTCCAGGCATGTGCTTGTTGGGGATGCTGTCTCTCTCTCTCTAGGAAGAAATAGATAAACTTAAAAAAAATGGGGGGTATTTACTAAATGTAAGGTAGTTTGCTCACCCCATGTTGAGGCTGGTGTGGGAAGAAATGAGCTCCTTACAAATGACATTTTTAGCATATTAGATTTTCATATTTTATTAATAGAAAGGACACTGGTTTTACCCACACATTAAAAAATTATTTCTTTAATTTTATTTTTATCATTATTTTTATTTTTTAAGTTTGCTACAGGGCATGTGCACTCGCCAAAGGGGGTGCAGGGAATGAAAAAGCAAGCCACCAGCTCCAAGACTTGAACGAGGGGGGGCCATGTGGGAGTCCAGTGCCTTAACCACCACCCCACCTGCTGGACCCTCACAAATATTTTTAAGAGATAGTTTACATAATTCTGAGCAAAAGGGTGAAAAACATGAACACATGCTAAATGTACTTTTGGCCATATTTCAACACTGTCTTACTTTTGTAATTTAATCTATTTTTAAAAAATAATAGTCATGGAAGCAAAAACATTTCTAGCTTCAAAACTGAAAAAAAATCACATCATTCATTTGTTTACATATTAAACACTGACCAGAAACAGAAAAATTTGCCAATGCTGCTACTGAAAAGATTGCTTTAAAATTTAACTAATTCTTTGCTTCTTTTTAAAGGAAATTTTTAAGACACATGAACCAAGATAGAACGGGCCCTGTTAAGAGCACAGTTTTTGAAGCAGTTAGCAATCCTGGCTCTGCCACACTGGTTGTGTGGCCTTGAACAAATTACATTGCCTGTACAAATTGTCTCCAAGCTTAATTCTCCTCTTCCGTATGAGACTTGACTTCAGTCTCATAAGGCTTTGGGGAGAATTTAATGATAAAATCCAGTGAATAGTAACAGTGTGTCTGCAACATACTAAATGCTCAATAAGTGGTGAATTTTAGTATTAGATGAATACTAGGTATGTCCTTCTCAAACCACTCAGTTGAAAAATAATTTCTGCAAAGTTCCTGAGTATAATTCTTTCACCTAATACACAAAAATGCTTAGAAAGGGAAAACAGAACTCTAAGAACAGGAATAGCCCATCCATTTTCTTGCTTGAGGACTACAGAATATTTTCTATCTTATCTGAGTGACGCTCTTTGTACTCAGATTCCATCACATATTCTGTTTGGTGTCTTTGGCCCAGGGATGGAAGACATATGAGGGAAGACATAGGTCCCAAGAAAACTCCAACCAGCAAATGGCACCTCCATCCCAGCCTAAACTGCTCTCTGCCGGAAAGTACTCCAACTCCAGCCTTCCTTCCTACTTTTTTTTCTTAGAATCTCAAAGATGATGATGGAGATGGTGATAACAAAGAAGCTGATGGAAATATTGATCGTGACAGCTACCATTTACTTAACATTTATTATGAGCCATGAACTACAAGCATTTTGTACTCGTTATTTCAGTTAATCCTCCCAACAATCCTAAAATGCAGGTACTAGGATTATTTCCATTTATCACGTACAGATATCAAGATTTAGACAGGTTAAATAGCATGCCCAGTGTCACACAGTTTATAGCAGAGAGCCAATGTGCAAGCAGATCTGATTCCAGCTAGGGCCTAATTTTTTTTTTAAATATTTTTTAATTGAGAGAATTTTCTTATAGGGCATGAGCGCTCGCCAGAAAGACAGAGAGAAAGAGAGATAGAAAGCGAGAAATCACCCCCCAGGGGGGATGGCCACACTGCAATCCCTTTTCCTCCATGCTCTTAGGATCTTGGGCACGCACGCACATGTGCCTGGCATGAGTTTAATCCACCCAGTCTGGGACTTGAACAATAGTCGATTACATGGGAGTCCAGCAACATAGCCATATCCCAAGGGCCTAAATTCTTAACCCCAAGACTGCACCAACCCCAGAGCTGCTTGCAAATCTCTATATAGGATAAGTCCAGGTCCTAGGTGCACACCAGATCAACCCCACCCAACCCCATAGTCTAGTATCTTGCTACTCACATCACACATCCTAGCCTAAAATTCACAGGGATACAGCGTAGAGGAGCAGTAGCTACGGCAAGTGTTACATCCCTGGAAGACCTCAGTTTGATTCCTCATGTCTCCCCAAATGAATTGTCCTTCCTGGCATGCACAATCATGAAATCCCATTCGGAAGAAAAAAAAAATTTCTATAGGGAGATTCTTGATTTACTTTATACCTTTTGATTAGTACATTCTGGACGCCAACATTAATACACAGTACATATTAAAAATTAAACTCATTTGACAGATGAATAGTAAGGTAAGAGAGAGGGTTTGGTCACTACTACACAACAGGTGGAAATAATATTGCCAATAAAGTTCAACGTGCCCTCGGGAAGTCCTTACGGCCTCATTATTTTGGGCTTTTAATTCCTTGTGGCTCAAACCTCTTCACAAAATAATAGCTCAAAGATCAACTTACCACCGACCAGCCTTCCCTGGGCTCAGCTAAAAGCTGACTAAAATCCTAAGGCAGTGAGAACAGTAGACTAAGTTGACCCTTCAGGGCCAGTTACACATTATCTTTTAACTAGACAGTCCAGATTTCTCAGGGCAAGACAAAAATGTCCCCAAATACTTGTCAGCAGTTTTCAGAGGAAAAACTGCAGTTAAAGCACCTCGGCTGTGAACTCTGAGCAGTAAATATGCTTACATTTAGTCTGGGCAATTTTGATTATGAATTGAGCAGTGAGTTCGGATACTGGTGTCCGTAGTTTTCTGCTGAAGTATTTTGAATCTAAAAATGTCAGCCATGGTTCATTCCTTTTTGTTTATTTAAGTGGAGAATTTTTTAAAAATCATTTTTTCCACTTCATGGCTCCTTTGGACCAGGGAATAAAAATAGCGTTGTCATCAGGAGTCAAACTGTTTCTGGAATTATAAAAGAGAAGGGAAGGAGACCTACTCAGGACAGCCAAAGTCTTGAAGCAGCCCGCCTCAAAGCAAAACTCGCATTTCAGCCACTTCGCTGCTGCTTCTCCAACCAGCCTCAAAGGAAAGGGCAGTTTATGAGAGACACGGTCTCAGCATTCCAAAGCGGTTCACCCTGCGCTCATCGCACTCCCCGGGCTGGGCCACCTGTCGGAAGCCCGGGGCGGCGCGGGCGAGGCGGGGTTGGGGAGGTGGCCCTAGAGGTTGCTCGGGGAAGGGACAATGGTGGCCAAGGGCAACCGAGAGGACTGGCGCTCTCGAGGAGGACGTGGCTGAGTCCAGAGCTCGGGCTATAGCACCTTCAGTGGCTCCACGCAGCAGCCTCCGGGACCCGGCGCCCCCGAGGTCTCAGGTGCGCCCCGCCGCGGGCTCCCAAGGGCTTGCCCGGCTACAACCCTCGGCGCGGCCCTCGGCGCGGAGCTGGGCAGACCCGGGCTGGTGCTGCGCGGCGCGCACGCCTTACCTGTTGATCTTGAGCGCGAAGGCGCGGCGCTCTGCGCTAGGCAGCGTGGCCATGGCCCGCCCGCGGATCGGTGGCCTCTAGGGTCGCGAGGTGCGGAGACGGTGGGCCGGGCGTGCTGCAGAGCCGCCGCAGCGCATGCCGAGCCAGACGCGAGCCTCATCTGTCAGTCCGGCGCCGCCCGCCCCAGCCAGCCGCCGTCCGCCTGGCACGCAGGGAACGGCGGGCGAGGAGGGTGTGGACACGGCGCGGAACTGCCCTCCGGATACTCGGACCGACGGCGCGCTCTTCCCGGGGCCCTGACCTCGGGCAGAAAGGAGCGCGGGCGGATGACCAGGCGAACACGCAGCACAGGCCGGAAACTCCATCTGCCCGAAGCTGCGAAGCTGCCAGAGAATGTGGGCGAGCGGGGGAGCCTGCGCCTTCCGCCCGCGCAGCAAAGTTGGCGAGGTCGGGAAACCAACCCCGGGACTCTTTAGGCTAGGCCTTATGAAGACATCTGCCCTGAGACAAGGCAGATAAGGAAAAAGAGAGTTAAAAAAGGTCATTGCCAAACGTGTGTGTGTGTGTGTGTGTGTGTGTGTACGCGCGCGCACGCGTGTCGAAAAATCGGCGGTGCACATCATATAATGTTCTTTATTGAAGATGAGGAATATGGTAAAGTCGTCTATGATCACACACTGCAAGCATGCCTTGAAAAACCGTATCGTAACCCGCAAAGATATATACCAATTAAATTCAAATAAGAAAGTATAAAACTAAAATAGAAAAAGTCAGTGTCATCTCTTAGGATACAAATCAAGGATAAAAATCACCTGTCCCTCATCCTTCCTAGTGTACTTTTAAAAAATATAATGGATCTATTCAACGAATAAATATTGAGTTTTTTAATTTTTCAAGAAGTAGAGACAAATGCTTTTCTCTAAGGAAACATATGTATTAATATGATTCAGAATACACCTTATACCAGTTTATTTCAGTTTCAAATTGAGATGTCTTCTAAGAAGCCCAGTTCCAAACTCAAGAAATTGAAAAAGTACCTGTACTAACTGAGGTAGAAAAGCCTGTGTTCATTTCGGTTTGCAGGTTTGCTCCAAGTTGTGCTATACAAAACACTTTTTATGTAATACCTCTATTTGTCAACTTGCCTTTAAAACAAGAATAAAGCCGGCTAGCGGGTGGCTTGGTGGTGAGGGTGCTGGACTCCCACATGACTGACCATGGTTTGAATCCCTGACCTGGCGGCTTGAAACCATGCCCAGATGTGTGTGCATGCATGCCTAAAATCCCAGGAGGAGAATGGAGAAGAAGGGAGTGTGGCATAGCCACCCCCTCTGGGGGGGAGTGATTTCTCACTTTTCCTCTCCCTCTCTCTCTCCCCCTCTCTTTCTCTTCCCAGCGAGTGCACATCCTATGGCAAAAAAAAAAAAAAAAAAAAAAATAAACAATATGGTACTTGAAATAAAATGTGCTGGGTGTGTAAAATACACACTGGGTTTTAAAGACAGTACAGGAAAACTAATGCAAAATACCACGTTAATTTTTATGTTGATTGCATATTAAGTGATACTTTGGGTATATTAAGTAAATAATATATAATTAAAATTAATTTCACCTGTTTGTTTTTCCCTTTGAAAAATGTAGCTTGCATTAAAATTACATATGAGTGGCTCACACGGTGGAACACATTATATGTCTATTAGACAGTGCCAGCCAAATACAACCTAATTTGTAGCCAGATACTAAAATGTCTAAGGACTATGTTCTGTGTCTTTTGACGGCCTTCCTTTCTCTGGTTTGGCTGAGTCAGGTAGTTTAGTTACCTAACTCAGAGCTGATTAGGTAACTTCCCTACCTCCATTCCCAAATATCAATTCCTTTTTAAGCATGTAAGACAAGTACATAGGTATAACATTGCATAGATCACAAAAACAGAAACTTTTTGAACTGTGGAGTTCCTGATTTTCAAAATTCTCCTAAGTATATTTACTATACTGGAATTTAAGAAACAAAACTTTGGATAGAAAATGCTAGGAGAGCAATTAATTCTATGAGTATTTCTTCACTCTGAGAACCAATGAATGATTTGTAGAAAATGTTTTCCACCTGAATCTCTGTCCACTGTGTACTAAGTTGGCCTTTCAGGTGGTCTTCTCCAAGTTTCTGAATGTTTGTGATATATACTTCCATGCTGAGCAAAAATAAACTGGTTTCTACACAAACACATAAACGTAGCAAGAACATCTCAAATTGTCAGGAGGTGCAGTCAAGGAAACTTTTGTGAAGGTGGTGGTGGGTGCTCATAAAATCTTACCTTAAATCATGCTGCATTCAACTTGTTATTTGGTATCTAACTATAAAAATTAGACCACTATTGTTATCCTTCATGTGGTTGGTTTCCTGATGATTAGAAAATGACTCCAAATTTCCCAGTCTTTTAATCTTATCTAATTAACAGTCTTTTAACCAGTCTTAATTCATCCTGAATGTGTTATTCATTAATGTAGTCAAATGCCTATTTTTAAATTTTATTTGTTCTTAGACACATTCACAGACTGCTAGCAAACTTTGAAAATAGCCACCCAAGTGCCTTTCTTCCTCATTCTCATTGTTTCTTAGTTCTCTGTAGTTGGGCTTCTCTCCTCATTGCCCACTGTCCAAAGTGAACTCCAGGAGGCCTCCTTACTTCTACGCATGAGGTTCTCTCTTCATTTTCCACTTTCTCTATATCTTTGTGTCATTCAGTTTTCTTTTCTACCTTTATAAAATTTCTTCATTGTTTTTGTGGCAGACCATATATCAATTACCCTAAAATCTCTTCTAGTTTCCTCACACCTTATACTTCTTACCTCCCCAGAAAGCCAATCTCTTTCTTTAATTTGTATCTAATCCTATTTTATTTAACAAACAACTGAACATCACTTACCTGTACCAGGCTCTGCTCCAAGTTTTTAAAATGACTAGTGAATCTATAGCAATCATTAGGTAATAATATTATTACCACTTTGCAATGGGGGAGAAACTGAGGCTCAGAAAGAGTAAGTGACTTGTCTAAAATCATAAAGTAATTGTTGTTTATTATGACTATTGTTTTTTCATGCTAGAGGGCATGTGCATGAGAGAGAAGGAGAGAGAGAAAAGTCACTCCCTCAATGGAATGGAGCCATACCATAGCATTTTATTAGTGAAAGGACTTTAGATTAATTTATTGATTAAAGAATGAATTCATTTGTTACCAATATAATGTGCCTTCTATTCAGTCTCCAAACATTTACTAAGTGGTTACCATATGCCGGCTACATGGTGACAGTAGGGGCAAAACAATGAACAATACTTGTTCCTTGACTTCCCGGAACTCCGGGTCTAGGAATGAGACCCATGTTAAGAAGGAGAGAAGCGGCTGGGGTTCCACGTGACAGTGCAGGACCGTTTTGCCTTACAACACTCTGGGAGAGTGAGGAAGCACAAAGAGGAAATGACTTATTCTTGTGGAGAGGGTGGTGGCAAAGAGAATGACGCTGAGGAAGAATGACTTTACCAGTGCAATGACATTGGCACAGGTCTTAAACAAGAAGTTTACCAGGCAGAGTCAGTGTTTTCAGGACATTCTGGCAGAAGAACACCATTTGCAAAGGCAGGGAGACAGGAGACTCCACTGTCCATCCCAAGACGAGAAGTACAAAGGGAACCCAGGAGCAAAGTGGTAAGAAATAAAACCTTGAAGGTGGGCAGGCCCTGGGTGTGAGAGGCCCACTTCTGACTTGATCCCACAGGATACTGAAAACCACCAAGACAATGATTGCTATTTCTGTATGTATATATCACCTCTTGGGGAGACTTCTTGCTACCTGGCAGTCCTCCATGAGGAAGCTGCTAGTGCTCAGTAGAATAGGGAGGAAAGAGT
>NW_006159849.1:6101671-6117431 GCF_000334495.1 Tupaia belangeri chinensis
TATACCTCCTGGCCTTCCCACTGCCATCCCCTCCTTCCTCAAGCAAATCACCACACAAACTGGACACTAATGAAGAAAGAAAGAGTTCTGAACTGACCCTGTAGGTGGTTAAGGGAACTGGATCCCACGTGGCTGACTGTGGTAGGAATCCCAGTCCCTGTGGTCTGAAAAAACATACTGAATATGTGTGTGTGCATGCTCCATTTCCCAACAGGTTGGGGGAAATGGAGGGGAAGGGACTGTGGCATGACCATGCCCTGTTGAGGCATACTTTCTCCTTCTATGTCTGTCTCTGGCAAGCACATGAACCATCTGACAACTAAAGAAAAAGAAACAAATAGTTCTTTGTAGAAGAATCTGAGCAATGTCTCCAAGTCATATCTCACAGAGAAAGGAGGAAAGTAAGGAGGACAGAAAGACAGGTGCCAGTCCTCTGCTTCGGTGACTTCCTCCCCTCACTGGAGTCCCCTACGTTTACTGGTTGCTGCTGATAGCCAGCTTCCCCATGCTCTTCCTTCAGGCCTCTTCGTTTACCCGCTGCCCCATCAGTCTACTTTTCTCACTTGTCTGTTAGGATCTTTGTGTTTTTCTTATTGATGTATACTTAAATTCTTTTGGTTTTGGAGAGGTTTTCGCTATAGGGTGCATGCGCTCGCCAGACAGAGAGACAGAAAGCGAGAAATCACCCCCCAGGGGGGATGGCCACACCTCAATCCCTTCTCCTCCATTCTCCTCTCGGGATCTTGGGCACGCATGCATACGCGCCCGGCATGAGTTTTAAGCCACCGGGTCCAGGATGCGAACCGCGGTCAACTACGTGGGAGTCCAGCGACATAGCCATTACACTAACTGCTGGTCCCCTGATGTATACTTAATTTTAAATAGTATGTTACTACTATGGGGTAGCTCCCTGTAAGTAACTATGTTTTCTCTAAATACCTTGCACCATTGGAGAAGGATAAAAACCAGACAGGTTTACAGAATTCTTGGAAATTTTGTTGGCTTCTAACGTTTGATAGCATCAAACCAAATTTACATAAATTTTTGAAGTGCTTTATTGCCATTTTAGTACTCTTTAATCCTTCCAGTTCACTTCATCCCAAATCACACTTGTCCATATGACCATAACAGTTTAGATAGCATGGCTAGCACCAGAACATTTCCAGAAGCAAAAATAAACTGTGGTGGTCTCTGGCCAGTCTTACCTGGCTCAGTCCCTCCTGGTCCTTGCACACAACTGATTAGATGTGGTTGCCCACTGGTCATCATATCATGGCTCAGTCCAGTTGTATGACCTCTGTGATTTTTTCCTTTTTTTTTTTTTTTTTTTTGCCAGAGTTAGGCAACTTCAGGTCTCCCAGTTATAAAAAAAAGTAGTCATTTTTGGGACCAGCAGTTAGCATAATGGCTATGTTGCTGAACTCCCATTTAGTCGACCATGGGTCGAGTCCCAGACCTGGTGACTTAAACTCATGCCAGGCGTGTGTGCGTGCGTGCCCAAGATCCCAAGAGGAGAATGGAGGAGAAGGGGTTGTGGTGTGGCCATCCCCTCTGGGAGGTGATTTCTCGCTTTCTATCTCTTTGTCTCTCTTTTTCTGGCAAGCGCACACGCCCTATAGCAAAAACAAAACAAAACAAAACAAACAAACAAAATAAATAAACCTCTCAAAAAAAAAGTAGTTATTTTTAATCTCTCCAAAAGGTGTCTTAGAAACCTTGGAAGGAAGTGGGAGACTCTCCTCATTTATTCCCCAATAATTCTCCTCAGTAAAACCCTCTGCAAAAATCCTGATCCAAGAGCCATGAAAAAATGGTTCTCAGAATTTTCTGGTAAATTTTTCATGTGGTGATCTGCTTTTGGAATATCACCACTTAAGAAATATTTTCATGGGTCCAGCAGTTAGTGTAATAGCTGTCTCGCTGGACTCCCATGTAGTCGACCGCAGTTCACGTCCCGGACCCGGTGGCTTAAAATTCATACCGGGTGTATGTGTGTGTGTGCCCAAGATCCCGAGAGGAGAACGGAGGAGAAGGGATTGCGGCGTGGCCATCTCCCGTGGGGGGTGATTTCTTGCTTTTTGTCTCTCTGTCTCTGTCTCTGTCTGGCAAATACACGTGCCCTATAGCAAAAACCTCTCAAATAAATAAATAAAAAGAAAGAACATGTCCAGCTTCCAGAAGCCCCACTGTATACCTTCCCAAGTATAATGAATATCCTATTAACACACTGTATACCTTCCCAAGTATAATGAATATCCTATTAACACAATAGAATATCCTATTAACACTTCTTCTGAAGTTCATGTGAGTGGGATCTTTTCTGTCTAATCAACATATTATATTTGTGAGTTTTTCCTCTAGTTGGGGACTGTTCACTATCATTACTGGGTGACCACATTATGAATATATATACCTGAAGAGCTAATATTTATTCAATTAATCTTTTCTTTCAGAGTAGCTCAAAGGCTTGACTGGCCACTCCAGAGTTTTCTTAATTACAACTTGAACCCCAGGGAGAATCTTTAAGTAATTTTAATGACTTGCATTGGTGTCAGGACAAAGCACTTTAATTCTTCCCAAGTTAAAAACAAAACAAAACAAACTATGTAGAGGGGTGGCTCTGTGATTCCGTGGCAGTGCACTGCTGAAGTGATGCCAGATCCCTGTGGAAGCTCATGGGTTGGTTCCCTGCTTGGCCTGTACACACTGGTGCTTCTGTGACCCTGGTAGATTTCAGAGACTAAGTGATGGGGACTAACTGTGTGAGAGCCTGCAGGGTGGCTCCTTGCTTTTCTTCCTCTTTCCTCCTCTCTGTCTCTTATTCTCTTGAAAGAAAGAAATAAACTTAAAAAACAACAACAATAACAACTATTTACATAGATGGATTTTTTTTCACAAAAAGTTTATTATTTCTAACCATTCTTTCCATTTATCCCATCAATCTACTCCGTTAATTTGGCTGAGTTCAAGTCATAGGATGTTTGAACTGGAGAAAAACCACATCTTCTGAGAAACATTTTATATAAATTCTGATAACAGCTGTATGCATTTCTATTTCCTCAGGAATTATGATAAGAAGTTTTATCACATAGGCCCCAAGAAAAGTCACAACAGATCTATTTAAAGTAACAACTGGAAATCAGAAAGTCTTTTCTGAAAATTTTTCATATTGTACTTTATAACGATGTAATGGAATTTTTTCAGTTAAAATGAAAAGGCTTCATGGCATGAAAAAATTACATCTGAGAATAAGATGATCTTTTAGTTTCTATTTAAATAAAAATTCACATTTTTAAGTTTCACAGCAAAATTCTATAAGTATTTTGGAAATTTGTCAGCATTTACCTCATGAATTAATATCTACAATACAATTTTAAATGTGGGAGTTAAAATAGTATCTATGCTCTCAATAAATGAAAAGCATTAAACATTTTCTTGGGCTAGCCCTGCTGGCTAGTGGTTAAGGAATTAGATCCAACACGGCCAACCACACAGCTTGAATTGCAATCCCAGGGACCTGAAAACCATGCTGGGTGTGTGTGCTGGTGTGCACAAAATTCCAACAGGATGGAGAAAGGGAGGAGAGGAATTGTGGCGTGACCACATCCAAAGGGGGGTCGTGGGAAATCCTTTCTCTCACTCTCCTTCTTTCTGTCTCTCTGCTCTCTGCTGATTGCATGTTTCTCTGGCAAATATAAAAAGACATTTCTTATATAAAATCCTGTTTGACAAATGATACAATAGCATAAAAACATCATTTTAAATAAAAATCTTGTTTTAAAGTTTTTTCTTTCTTTTATGAACAAGAGAGACAGAGAGAAAGAGATGGCAAGTCCAATAGAGTCTTTCATGGCACGACTTACTCCCAGCCTCAGCTAGCCCTGGAAAGGGCACACACTTCCCTGACATGTTTAGGGAGGTCTCTGCATGTGAGCCTGGAACCTTCCTGTGGAAGTTAGCATCACAGAATATTGTATTAGTGTTATACCACCTTCTAGCCCCTAAAAAATCTTTCATTCATATAAAGATTGTGTATATAAGTTCATTTGTTCATTCATTCAGTAAAATATTTAGTGAGCACCCACTAGGCACTAGGCATTGTACTAGGCTATCGACACTTCCTGTCATATGAGTAAAATGAATACTGCCACAGTCTGCAGGAGCTGATAGTCTAGTGCAGTTAAGGGATAGAGAAGCAGACAGATAATTCCTGTACAGAGTAAGCACTGCTTGGAGAGGGCACGGAAGAGTCATATGCACTCTAGAAGCACACAAAAGACACAGATCAGTCCTTGAGAGATCATAGAGGCTTTCCCAAAGAAATTATGTCTAAGGTGGGTAAAAAAGATATAGAAGGGACCAGCAGTTAGTGTAATGGCTATGTCGCTGGACTCCCATGTAGTCAACTGCGGTTCAAGTCCCAGACCCGGTGGCTTAAACTCACGCTGGGCACGTGTGCATGCGTGCCCAAGATCCCGAGAGGAGAATGGAGGAGAAGGGATTGTGGCGTGGCCATCCCCCACTGGGGGGTGATTTCTTGCTTTCTGTCTCTCTGTCTTTCTCTCTCTCTTTCTGGCGAGCGCACACGCAATATAGCAAAAACCTCTCCTAAAAAAGAAAAAAAAGATACAGAATAGAAGGGAAGGTTGTTCAAACATTTGCAAAGGCTGAAGCAAGTGGAGTCTGTTCACTAATAGAGAGGCAGATCATACAGGGGACTGGACTGGAAAAGGAGAAGGGAACATAACTAAATGAGATGGGGATATGAAAATGAACCCTCAAAAAATTTCAGAAAGAAATCATCATTTAAATAATGGAGTTGAGTGAAGGAGTTCAGAGTCAGGTCAACTTGGGTTCAAATCCTAGCTTCATCACTTAGTTAGTGGGTGAAGTTGAACAAATGCTTTAACTTTTCAGTGTCTCAGTTTCTTCTTTGTAGAATAGGAGTAAAATTTTGGGCAGTATATGGTTATAAGGATTAAAAGGATAAAGCACGCAAAAGTGCCTATCCTAGTCCCTCATATATATATATATAGTAAACATTCAAAAATCAGAGGCTTTGTTATTTCAGAGAAAGTTAGGGGATAGGTGAAGGATTAGTAGTAACTATGAACTATATTCAAAGATAAATGCCAGGAAGTTAGGAAGGGTTTGCAAGATCACTTTGACTGTAGTTAAAGCTGTTTGTAGCTGACGTTTTTCTTTTCGGTTGACAAATAAACCATAAAAGTGAATGAACTTGTGGTTCCTTAGATAAAAGCACAAGTCATCGTGGTAATTTCTGTTCTATGGACATGACTGTTGACCAGATACACTTGAGTGTGGAGGCGGCCAGTAGCAAAATGATAAAACAGGTCTGTTTGTCTTCAAATACTCCCAAGCCAGCTGTTGGTTCTCTTGTAAAAATGCAGAATTGATTCCTGGGAAGAGATGATCAGTTAAATGTATACATTCACTTTAGCTCTCTGCTAAAACCTAACAAAATGACAGTAAAGGGATTGCTTTTTAGGGCAGAAGCCCACAATGATGATGATATTAAGAGGGAAGACAAGAACAAGATCTTGGAATTTAGAAGTCATATAAATAAGAGGTAACTTATTTAACAGACTCAAGAAAGATGGTCTCTCAGCTTGCCTTGGGTATCAGATCACCTCCAGAGGAAAGAGACGTAAAGACACTGATGTCAAGAGTGCCCCAAATAAATGACCCAGCCAGATGACCCCAACTGAAGCCCAAGGTTAACAAGATTCATCCATAATGAGAAGTTCCAGAACTTTTTAGATCCTCACTCTTAGATTTTAGTATAGACCAAGGGTTAGCAGGTGTCTGTGGACACTCACCAACATGAAATGTAGAGACAAAATGAACAAAAGCAATTTGGAAGTAACAAAGACTATATTAATATCCATAGAGAATGGGCCAGCCTGTGGCCAGGTGATTAAGGGAGCTAAATCCCACCTGGTCAAACCTGTGTTGGAGTTTGGGCCTGGTGGCTTGGAAAATATGATAGGCAATGTGTGTGCATGCCCCAAATATCTAAAGGAGATAAAAATGAAGGAGAAAGGATTATAAAGTGACCTTAATCCATGGGGAGTGCTTTCTCCCTTTCCTTCCCGCTTTCTCTGATAAATGCACATGCTTCTGGCAATTGAAAACAAACAGATGGGGACCAGCAGATGGTGTATTGGTTATGTCACTAGACTTCCACGTAGTCAACTGCAGTTTGAGTTCCAAACCCGGAGGCTTGCAATTCACACTGGGTGCATGTGTGTGTGTGCCTAAAATCCCAAGAGGAGAATGGAGGAAAAGAGATTGTGGCATGGCCATACTCCTGGGGGATGTTTTCTTGCTTTCTGTCTTGCTGTCTCCCCCATGAGCACACGCACCCTATATAGCAAAAATCTCTCTCTCTCTCTTTTTTTTTGAAGAGGTTTTTGTTATAGGGTACATGCACTAGCAAGAAAGACAGAGAGAGACAGAGAGACAGAAAGCAAATCATCCCCCAGGGGCGATGGCCATGCCATAATCCCTTCTCCTCCATTCTCCTCTTGGGATCTTGGGCACACATGCACACGCACCTGGCGTGAGTTTAAGCCACCAGGTCTGGAACTCAAATTGCATTTGACTACATGGGAGTCTAGCAACATAGTCATTACACAATCTGCTGGTCCCAGCAAAAATCTCTCTTGGAAAAAAAAAAAATAGATGAGGGCCAGCAGGAGGTGTGGTTGTTAAGGCACTGGACTCCCACATGGCTGACCATGGTTTGAGTCTTGGCCTGCCAGGTACCTATGCATGTGTGCCCAAAATCCAAGAAGGAGAAGGGAGCACGGCACAGTCATCCTCCCAGGGAGTGATTTCTCACTTTCCCTCTCACTGTATTTCTCTGTTTTTCTCCCGTGAGTGTACATGCTGTATAGCAAAACCCTGGAAAAAAAATTTTTAAAGCAAACAAACTAAGAAACCAGAGGAAAACAAACAAAGCCCCCAAATCTCTAGACCTTAATGTTTTTCTAAGGCACATTGACATGATAAGATCAACACTTACAAGAGCTCAAAGAGTATGCCTTTGACTTTATAAATTTAGAGAAATGATTTAATTGGAATGATTTTTTACAAAGGAACTGAAGATCTGAAACAATTGGATTTCTGCTAATATCTAGAATATTTATAGTTTATGTTTACTGTGATGTCAATGGAGAACTCATCGATTCTACTGATTTCCAGGTTGATCCATGTCCTTTGTCATAAGATAAACACTGTGTTAGCAATGAAGTCTACTCATTCATAAGCTAACATTTTTTCATGTGCAGATGAAGAAGGATAAAAAGTCAAGGAAGTAAATAATATTTAAAGGAAAAAAACAGTTTAGTGTATAAACAAAGACAGAAAACAGGTCCCTGAAAATGACTACAACAAATTATAATGGTGGGAAGCATTTTCATAAGACATAGCTAATTATTATGAAACTATTGCTAAGAACTTAGTGAAATTTTTAATTGTTAATAAGAGGGAAAAAAAGAAAACAAAACAAACAGCGTTCTGCTATTACTAAATAAAAGGAGAATTGGTAAAAGAATTCCTAACTCAGGTACTTTTAAGGATTTTCCTTGAAGGAGGAGTAAATATGCTGGAAGATGTTGATTTGAAGAAAGTTCTGGAAAGAAAGATGATGTAATTGAAATGGAGAGAGTAAGTGACAGAGTGGTTTCAAAATATAGGCTGCGAGTTCTCTTTTCCACTGTACAAGATGGCAGGTGAAAAAGCTGCAAAGCAGGATACTAAGGAGAAGAAACTTGAAGCCAAGAAGGCTGATGCCAGTGGCGAGGTTAAAAAGGGTGACCCCAAGGCTAAAAAGCCCAAAAAGGGGAAGCCCCATTGCAGCTGAAACCCCGTCCTAGTCCAAGGCATCGGCAGATACTCCTGGTCTGCCATGTATTCCAGGAAAGCCATGTGCAAGAGGAAATCCTTGGCCACTAAATCCAGGATTGAAAAGAAAAAGGAGGAGAAGGTTCTTGCGACTGTCACAAAACCAGTTGGTGGAGACAAGAATGATGTTACCCGGGAGGTTAAACTGTGCAAAATGCCTAGGTATTATCCTACTGAAGATGTGCCTTGAAAGCTGTTGAGCCAGGGCTGAAAACCAGCATGTGAGAAAGCTGTGAGCTAGCATCACTCCTGGGACCATTCTGATCACCCTCACTGGAAGCCACAGAGGCAAGAGAGTAGTTTACCTGAAGCGGCTGAGCAGAGGCTTGCTACTTGTAACTGGACCACTGGTTCTCATTCGAGTTCCACTGTGTAGAACACATCAGAAATTTGTCATTGCCACCTCCATGAAAATTGATATCAGCAAAGTAAAAATACCAAAGCACCGATGCTTACTTCAAGAAAAAGAAACTGCAGGGGACCAGCAGTTAGCGTAATGGCTATGTTGCTGGACTCCCATGTAGTTGACCGTGGTTTGAGTTCCAGACCCGGTGGCTTAAACTCATGCCGGGTGTGTGTGCATACGTGCCCGAGATCCCAAGAGGAGAATGGAGGCGAAGGGATTGTGGCGCACACGTCCCCCCGGGGGGTGATTTCTCGCTTTCTGTCTCTCTGTCTCTCTCTGTCGTTCTGGCAAGCGCACATGCTCTATAGCAAAAAAAAAAACAAAGAAAAAGAAACAGAAACTGCAGAAGCCCAGACACCAGGAAGGTGAGATCTTCAACACAGAGAAGGAGAAATATGAGATTTCAGAGTAAGCTGTGGACTCACAAATTTTTACCAAAAATAAAAGCTGTTCCTCTGCTCCAGCGTTACCTGAGATCTGTGTTTGTCTTTACAAATGGAGTTTATTCTCACTAACTGGTGTTCTAAATTTTTTGCCAAGAACCTAATTAAATAACTGACCACAATAAAAGAAAGAAAAAGAAAGAAAAGAAAGAGAGAGAGAGAGAGAAAGAAAGAAAGAGAGAAAGAAAGAAAGCCTACACTAAGACTCACAGGCAGAAAGGAAATGTTAAACAGGGGACAGGAAGTAAACTAATCTAAGGAAATAATTCCTTAGGTGAAGTTGTTGTGACTGTTATGGTTTGAGTGTATCACCCTGAAATTCACATGCTGAGACTTAAGCACCAATGTGCTAGTCTTAAGAGGTGAGTAAGTAATGAAGGTAGAACTCTCATGAATGGGATTAGTACAAGGAAACTGTGCTGGCTTTTGCCCCTTTTGTCTCTTCGGCCTGGCAAGGACACAGTGTTTGTCCTCTCCAGAGCACACGTTGTTCAAGCTGCCAGCTTGGAAGCAGAAATGGAGCCCTCCCCAGACTCCAAACCTGCTGCTGCCTTGATCTTGGACTGCCCAGCATCCAGAAACATGTGAAGTAAATTCCTACTATTTCTGAATTACTCAGTCTCAGGTATTTTGCTATAGCAATGTGAAGGGACTATGATAGTGACTAACTGAGAGACAGCACAATGGGACACTGGTCTTCAAGCCAGGAAGACCTGGGTTTGCCAAAGTATAGGATTTCAGGAAAGTGCAATAAAACACCTTTTGAGTGGAATTGAGGGGATAGTAAGAGGAAGGAAGAATAGAGATGCTTTGTTTCTGTGTCTTTTATTTACATTGAAGAAATCATGAACAAGTGCCTGTGAATTTTGAAAGACACTTCTCTAAAACTATAAAACATTAGGCCTAGCCTTGGTGGTGCAGGTAGAAGTGTACTGATGTGCAGTGCTGGAAGCCACTCGGTCATGGGTTTGGGTCCTCAGTTGACCTGAACACTCCTGGCACACACCCAAGGTCCTGAGAGGTTGGAGGGCTAGGGGAAATGGATTGCAGTGTGATGAGACTCTGTGGAGGGGGCTCCCGCTTTAGCTCTCTTGCACTCTCTCTCATGAAAGCAATACAATAAAACATTAAATGAATAAATAAGTAAAACTCCAAAATTAGAAAGTGAAACCTAGTAAAGCCACAAACGTAAGTTTTAAATTTCTATTGAGAAGAGAACAGACTATTATTTAGATTGTATACTAAACACAGGAGGATTTATGTTTTAAAACATAAATCATTGCATAGTACTTTTTCCACTTTGCTCAACTCTCATTCTTTGCCTAAAAATATATTTTAGAAATACTAATGTAAATGGTATATTTAGAAAGAATAGTGCACCATTCAAGTAGGTGGGCCTGTAGATTTTAAGTAGTGTTTTCTTTTTAGACTATTTTTTTTTAATTTTGTGAGAAGCTGATTTACAAGTAACCAGACAGTAAGCTATGCCTTATTCATAGGATGGTAATGAATTCAAACAATGTCACAGACAGCTTTTGAAATTAACACCACATCCCCTAAAAAACACTAAAACGTACATATTTCACCTGCCAGCCACCATCAACATTCTGGAGAGAGAATAAGTTCGTATAGTGGTTCTATATCTTAACAGAGGACTATCTGACACTTTAACGTTGATATTCGACATTGACTAAAATAGTCACAGTAATAAAAGCTGTGGGCCTCTGGCCTTATTGATACATCCTCAACAAGTTTAAGTGCACCAACTGAAAAATATCAAATAAACTGATACACATTAAGCATTTAAAAAATATTTCATTTTCTTATTTGCTACAGCCAGATAAGAGGAACTGGGCTAATTTTGAAACCCTCAGTTTCCTTTTCTCTGAACCAGTAGCTATGGCTGGCCACTAGTTGTGTTCTTTCCTTTACAGGAAGTTGCAAAAATGAGAGGGAGAGAGAGAAAAAAAAGTTGGCATTATTTTTAGCTTTCCTCTGATTTGAAACCTTAACGTTTTCTCATAGCAACTAATGTAACTATTCAAAGGAGAAAAATGAAGGAAAGGGAATAGTAGGGAAGTGTGCTGAAGGACACGTGGCAGGGTTATTGTCATAACCCCGAGCTGCTGGATTCCAGGCAGCTAAAGTTTATCTCCTCTACTCCCACCTAGGAGTGCTCGTACAGCAACGCAGAGACTCAAGAATTGCCTTAGTCAAGTCTCATCCAGGCCAGATATCTGTGTCCTTGGAGAAATATTAGTTTAAGCTTCTCAGTTCTAATGGTTCTCTGAATAGCAGTGCTATGGTAATCATGATACCTAATCCTTTGAGGGAACAGGGTTGTTGCAAAGACAAAAGATTTACAAGCTAAATTTTATATAGCAAGGATGATCTATTTTTGCAAAATTTCATTTAATTTAGCTTAAGAAAACAGAACATTTTGTTAGTTTAGTTCAGGAACTGGCAAAACATGATCTGCTGCCTTTATTTCATAGCCCAAAAGTGAAGAATAGTTTTTACATCTTTAATAGATTGAAAGACATTAAAAGACTATTATTTTAGACCTGGCCCTGTAGCCTAGTAGTTAAGGGAACTGGGTTCCACATGGCTGAGTCCCAGCCCTAGTGATTTGAAAAATGCACAGGGCACATGTGCATGCGTGCCCCAAATCATATCCAGGTGGAGAAATGGAGAAGAAAGTTTTACAGCATGCCATGCCCAATTAGGGGTTGTTTTCTCCCTCTATGTCTCTCTTTTTCTCTCTCTCAGGCTAGTGTACACACTCACTGGCAATTAGAAAAAGAAAAAAAAGAGGGCCAGCAAGTTAAGTATGCTGCTTAAGATGCTGGACAACCACACAATTGACCATGGTTCGAGTCCCAGACTTGGCAGCTTGAAAATCACACTGGGCATATGTGCATACATACTCAAAAGCTTGAGAGGAGAATGGAGGAGAAGGGACTGCAGTGTGGTCATTCTCCCTGGGGGTGAGTTCTCGTTTTCCTTTCTAAGTCTCTCTCTAGTGAGCATATATGCCGTATGAGGGGAAAATTATTCCATGATGTGAAAATTACGTGGAATTCAAATTTTGAATTTTGTAGAAATGTTCTAAGTACCTACATAATGTCTACAAATCTGCTTTTTTTTGGCCTGTAAATCCTAAAATCTTTATGACCTGATTTTATAGGAAAAGTTTGCAGATTTCTGGTTTACAGTAACATGGAATTTAGTGACTCTCAGATCTATATTGAACCCTAGCAATGACCTTTACTGATTAAGATACTTAACTTTATTTATTTTTTAGAGAGATATTTTTTGCTATAGTACATGCGCTCATCAGAGAGACCGAAAAAAACAGAGAGACAAAAAGTGAGAAATCACCCCCCAGGGGCGACGGCCACACCTCAATCCCTGCTCCTCCATTCTCTTCTCGGGATTTTGGGCATGCACACACACACAAACACACACACACACACACACACACACACACACACATGCTTGTTGTGAATTTTAAGGCACCAGGTCTGGGATTTGAACTGTGGTCAGCTACATGGGAGTTCAGCAACATAAAAATTACACCATCTGCTGATCCTGATATTTAATTTTTTTTTAACCCTCAGCATTTTCATAAAAATGGACAAATAGTATTTACCTGGAAGAGTTAAATGAGATCATGTGTTTAATGTGCTTAACACAATGTGTATCAGATGATAGAGAAGCTTAACATATTATGATTATTGTTATTGTTGTTTTATCATAAGGTGAATGAGATTAAACAAAACAGTAAAGCTAAACGAGGAAGAAATGTTTTACACTCAAAACTGTTATAGATGCTACCATAGTATATTTAGGAAATTTTTTACTTATTAAAAACATTTAAAACATTTATCATTCATGACAGATAAAGTTGGTAAATTCTGAGTTATAATAGAAGTAAGAAAAAAAAAAGTCATACATACCCAGCTATCTAGGGAAAGCTGAGATTACAATCATATAGGTGAATAAACCAAAACTTCCACCTTTTCAGATCTATGCTTGCTAAATTCTAATTCCTAGAGTCAGGAAAGAAAAAAGCAAACTGCAGCAGAATCTATGGATCGGTATTTTGATGAAGAGAAATGTGGAAACAAATTAAAGAAAAATGTCATCAAGCAGTAATCTTTATACTCATTACCTAAGATCAAGACTTGAAACTACTGGCAGTGGTACTTCTCTACGAAGAAGAGAACACACTGGCACCCCCACGTTTTGATTCATAGACGGGTCTTTAATTCTTTTGAAAAATGGCTTTATTGAGATAAAGTTCATATATAATATAATTCACCTATTTAAAGTGTTCAATTCATTATTTTTGGTATATTCAGAGTTGGGCTACTATAATCGAATTTACAACATATTTTCATTACTCCCAAATGAAACATTATATCTCATTAGCAGTTATCCTCCAACCTTCAGCTCCTGAGAACCACTAATCTACTTTCTGCCTCTGTAGGTTTGCCTATTCTGGACATTTTACATAAATGAAATGATCTAGGTGGTGCCCCGACCCACAGGACAGTTGAACAGGTTCCCTGGGGGAGGAAGTGGAGATGGGACAAACACATACACACACAATACAAGGTGCTGATCAAGTCGTCTTCTTCCGTCTACTTCCATTTATTGAGGAGAAATGGTGAGTTATATACAGCTGGTGGGCACCAATTGGTTGTCCGAAATGCAAATGAGATAGAACAGCATGAACCAATCATTGATGTGGGTGGATATCTCCCATTGCCTAGAAACCCAAACACTTCCAGGGAGAACAGTTGGTCACATGATTTCTGAGAAACAATTTGCTCAGTGAGGAAGTGAAGCCTAATGGTTTCCAAGATGGTGGATAGCTCAAGACGGTGGATAGCTCAAGATGGCTTCTGTATGCAGTGCTCGCCACAAGGTGGTCTTTTGTGAATGGCTTTTTTTCACTTAGCTTAATGGTATCAAGATTCTTTCACTTTGTAGCAAGTATCAGTGCTACATTCTTATTTATTGTCAAATAATTTTCATGTATGGGTGTATCACACTTTGCTTGTCATATATTCCTCAAATGGACAATCTATCAGTGTGTTGATCAGTTGATGGGCATTAGAAGTACATTTAACTTTTGAGCAATGTGTAAAACTCATTCTGCTCTGACTGAGGCTACACACCATTATAGCAATGCTTTTTAGAGACCTTGACTGAGCTGGCCTCACAGAGTACAGGCTGTTCTTTCTGAGAGCTAAGAGATTGTAGTATACCATACAGCCAGAACCGTGTAAAGGAATCTGCAAGAACTTGCAAGATACAAAAGGAGGTGATCAGGGCTGTGATACTGATAGCGTCTGTTCAAGCAGCAATGCAATGCCAAAGCGTCACCAATTGAATAGTGTGATATTTGTGGGTATAATGAATGGCATTCCTTCCTTGAGGTTGGCAAAAAAACCCAAAATAATCCATGGCATCCCTGAAGCCAAAATGTTTGTGAACCATTGTGTTGAGGGCTTAATGCTATCTATTTGGGGCTGTCCATCACAGGTTCTGTCTTCTTGTAAAATGAACGCAACCATCAGGCTCCAGGTCTTCACCTCATTTCTTCCTTAGCTAGTTCATAATTTCATTGTCAGAACTGACAAAACATTCAATCCCTGATTTCTCAGGCCAAGTATATTTGTGAATATAATAATAAACTAATTTGCACTGCTGGAACCCTCTTCCTTAGCTATGTTCTGGAGTAAGTATGATTATACCAAAGACAGTTTCAAGTTACATATATCCACATCAGTAGAACTAAAGGCATATACCCAGTATGGTTTATGAGGAATTCCAGAGAAGAAACGAAGGAAGAAATCAATAATTTGCTTGGCATCAGTACAATAGGAAAAGATATGTGACTTTTATATCAAATATATTTTATAACCTAACTTGGTGAAGTTATTTAACCTCTTCATGCCTCAAGCTAAAAAAAATAATAGGGACAGCAGATGGCATAGTGGTTGAGGCACTGAACTCCCACATGGCTAACCCTGGTTTGAGTCCTTATCCTGGAGGCTTGAAATACTCTGGGTACACGTGTATGCATGCCCAAAATCCTGAGAGGAGAATGGAAGAGAGGGTACTGTGGCAAGGCCATTCCCCCTGGAGGGAGTGATTTTTCACTTTCTCTCTCTCCAGTGAGTGACCATGCCCTATAGCAAAAATTTCTCTCTAGAAAAGAGGGGGGAGGTAATAACATATCATAGATTCATTCTGTGAATTAAATATGCACAAAATTCATGAATAGAAGCGCAATCTCTTTGATAACCAAAGAAATGAAAATAAAGGTCATGATAAACTACACTATTATTTTGTACTTGATTGGCAAAAAATTGATAATATTGACATTTAGATGTTTCTCACACATTATTGGGGAATGGGTGTATTTTTTACAAACATTTTGAAAAATAATTGTGTATTTGCTTTTAAAATGTAATATTTGCATAATAAAAGGCCTAGTAATTCTACTCTAACTAGACATCTAAGAGAAACTTGAGTACACATACACTGGGGACAATGATCATAGTGACACTGTTCATAAGAAAATCTGAAAACAATTGACAGGAACTAGATAAATAGGTGAATAGCTGCACAATGGAATATACAATAGTACAGCAGTAGTGTTGAAAAATGCATGGCAAATCCCAGGAGATTATTTATTCTGTAGTACTCTCCATAAAGTTAAAAAATAAGTATAATTAATAGCATAGTCTGAATACATATGTAATAAAACTAAAAAAGAAAAGAGAGAATGATCAACAATCTAGGATCAATTCACGATAGTGATTACTATCCCAGAGAAGAGTCTGTGGGTTGGAATAATGGAGGGGCACATAGGCAGCTGTAATTAATCGACAATGTCTTTGGATTAGAAGTGAGGTAAAAGGAGTTCACTGTATATATATACACACACACATACATACATAGATAT
>NW_006159849.1:6117462-6137594 GCF_000334495.1 Tupaia belangeri chinensis
TTAGTGAATAGAGACTGTCATAAACCAATTAATATAATCACTGGACTCGGGTTACATGAGGTTCGAATAAATGAGAAAGAAAAACTAATGTATGTGCATTATAGAAGTCTGAATATACATTATATAATATATAATTACAAAAAGAAAAAAGTTTCACTGTTCTCTTTCAGGTAGAATGTAGTGTTATTACTATTATCATCTTGAGAGTTTTTTGCTATAGGACGCACGCGCTTGCCAGAAAGACAGAGAGAGAGACAGAAAGCGAGAAATCACCCCCCCACCCCAGTGGGTATGGCCACACCACAATCCCTTCTCCTCTAGTCTCCTCTCCAGATCTTGGGAATACACGCACACGCACCCAGTGTGAGTTTTATCCACAGGGTCCGGGGCTCCAACCGCGGTCAACTACATGGGAGTCCAGCGACATAGCAATTACGCTAACTGCTGGTCCCAGATTGTAGAGTTATTACCTTCCATTCTTTCCCCTATGAATTAAAAAAAAATTTAATAAGACGCAAAATGTCAAGTTGGTAAGATCTGTTCCTGATGGAAACTATTTAGGTCAGACCACCCACTTCAGGTTCCAGCCTACCTGGACTCAGCACTACCAAGAGCTAGCAGCCATTAGGCAGCGAGCGACAGACAGTGACAACTTCAAGGTCTCAACTGCCAAGGAGCCCTGTAAGCTACCGCAGCCTTGTCAGGTTCAGACAACTAGTCCCGGGGGCGTGAGCAGCTTCTGGGGCTGTGGCTAAGGGGCGCGGCGAAGGGGCGAGGCGGTTCCCAGCTGGAGCTCAGGTTATCGGGCGGGTCTGGAGGGGCTCCGCGGCGCGGTGTGATGACGTCCCACACACGGGCCCGAGGTGGCGTGTTGCGCATGCGCGCTTGCGCTTTGGCGTCTTGGTTGTAGTTCCCGAGCTGAGGGAGAAGTGTGTTGTAGGCCAGGATGTTACAGACTTTTGGTGGTGCGGAGGACCAAGAGGAGCCTACGGAGGAGGACTGTCCTGAATTGGTTCCCATTGAGACGAAGCAAAGAGAAGAGGAGGAGGAAAAGACTGTCCTCGGCGCCAAGATCCCAGTCACAATTATCACCGGGTATTTAGGTAACTAACCATCCCGGTCAGAAAGTGCCGTGAACTCTGGTGTCCTGAGATTTTGGGTGCAGACGGTGCCTCTTCTCCTTAGGCACTGGGGCCTCCTGGCCAGGAGCAAATGTCTTTGAGGTAGGGGCCGGGTCACGTGCTCCTGGTATGGGTTGCCTGTCATTTCGGGGGTTAATGATGCACCCACACTTGTGCTTTAGACTCCCGTTTCTCAAGTTAGATCGGAAGTTAGTCTTGCATTTTGAAGCGAGGCTTTGAAGTCCGGTCTTGCCACCTAATTTTCCATGTGACCTCTGACAGGTTATCTTTCTGAAACTCATTCACCGCTCCTAAAAATGGAGCTAATACCGGTCACCCGTTCAGCTGGTTTGCTCATCTGCCAAATGGGGCAGGAAACACCTGCTTTATAAGTATTGTCATTAAAAGCTGTCCTGTCTTTAAAATGCTGGACACCTGGGAGCATTTCTCAGTGGCTTCCCCTTTACCACGAGCCAACTCTTCAGCTCTTCAGGCAAACATTCATGCAAAGTACAGTACTACTCTGATCTCAAACGTGTCTCAAGCTGTGTTTGCAAAGCATTGTTGGAGGAAGAATAAAGACTGCCCTCTGAGATTCTGTTTCTCAAACTGAGGACGTTAAGGAATGCACAGGGATACTTGAAACCACAGGTTTGTAAACAGTCCAGTTTCTTGAAAGACAGTTTATGTGCTTACACTAGAGAGTATTTGTTGGAAAAGTTTGACAAGTATTATTTTAAATCTTCAAGAATTAAGGAGAAGGGCTAGATTAAATACATGGCTATAAAAATGTGGAGACAACTAACAAGTATAAAGAAAGTGATTCTATTTTAGGGAAATAATAGGAATTTGCACACCTGAGGGCCTTTTACATAAAAATAAATCACTAGCGTGTGTATGTTTTTAATAGACTGTAAAGTTTATTTCCATTTTTTACTCAAGATTAATTTTTTAAAGGAATTGATTTTTAGTATTTCTCTATTGTTATTCAGAGGCAGTTTTACTGAGAGGTTGAATAGATACCTTGTCAAAAACAGTGTAAGTAATTATTGATTGAGTAATTGATTGATTGATTTGATCAGAGAGGGACTGAGAGAGAGAGAGGGAAAGTGAGAAAGCAAGCCACCAGGTCTGGGACTTGAACTGTGGTTAGCCATGTGTAAGTTCAGTGTCCTTAACCACCACGCCACCTGCTGGCCCCTCTCTGGCTTTTTGTTAAAACCCATACCCCTATCCGTCATTTAACTTCATACATAGTTTCCATTTGGATGTTTTACAAGCATCTCAAATTTAATATGAAAATTTCATGTTACCATCCCCGCAAATCCTCCTGCTCTATAATCTCAACCACCTGGAATACTCTGAAAACCTTTTAACAAGTCTTGAGTCTTGTTCTGTATGTTAGCTCTAATGAAACTTTATAAATGTCAATCTGATTGTATCAGATCGTGTCTTCAATGACTTGATTTGGGTTAAAGTTCAGGTTTCTTCACATGAATTATAAGGAACTGTATGATCGATGTCTTGCCAGCCTTTCCAGCCTTCCAAGTGACCCAACACGTAGAACTAATTTTATTTCTTAAAGGTGCCAAGTAACCTAGCCCCATGGAATAATTTTTTTACTGTTACTCCTCTGGTAGATGTCTCTCTTAGGTTCTCCATAGCATCTCTTATATCTCCTATTGAATATATCATCTTATGACAGAATTTTTCCATTATTTATCCAGATTCCATCCCCTCTCCCTTGATATATCTAAGCCTCATGAAGGTAAAGACTGTTTTTGTCCTGTTTACTTTTCACCAAGGCCCAGCCTAAATCTGGTTTGTGGTAGATATTTCTGAATGAATGAACTGTCTTTTTTTTTTTTTTAAGAGGTTTTTGCTATAGGGCGCGTGCGCTTGCCGGAAAGACAGAAAGAGACAGAGAGATAGAAAGTGAGAAATCACCCCCCCCCCCAGAGGGGATGGCCACGCTGCAATACCTTCTCCTCCATTCTCCTCTTGGGATCTTGGGCATGCATGCACACGTGCCCAGCGTGACTTGAAGCCACCGGTTCCGGGACTCAAACCGCTGTCGACTACATGGGAGGTCAGTGATATAGCCATTATGCTAACTACTGGTCCTGAATGAACTGTCTTAAAGTCTTTTTCTTCTTAATTTTAATATTAAGCCCTAATACTTTTTCTCCTAAAAGGTTTCTTACATCTGCCCCGTTAAAAATTTCTGTCGCTGCCCTGTGCAGCCCTCATGTTCAGGGCCTCTGTCCCACACTTGGCCTAGTTTTAAGAATTTCCTTGTTGCTCTGTCTCACTTTTTTTTCCCCTGTGTTATATATGGTTCACAAGACAAACGTTTTTCTTCTACTCGAGATGAGTATTTTAGTTGAATATGCCACCTACTGGATAAAGTGAGTGTAGCTTTATGAATTTGTTTTTCTAAATAAATATTCTGTCCATTGTTATTGCTTTCTACCTCCAACTCCCATTTCATAAAATTGGTTTTATAGATTGTTTAAGCATACTAAAAGTGGCCATATAATTAGTCTTGATTTGTGTTTGGTTAATATTGGATGTTGAAATAAAAGATAGGTCTTTATATGTAATTTTTAGGGAAGTAAATCACATATTCTTGGTCCAGAAACATTATTACCACCTAAAGAGATTTAAATATTTTACTTTATTTATTTATTTATTTTTGAGAGAGTTTTTTCTATAGGGCACTGTGCGCTTGCTAGAAAGACAATAGGAAGGGAGAAATCACCCCCCAGGGGGGATGGCCATGTTGTAATCCCTTCTCCTCTAGTCAACTCTCAGGATTTGGGGCACATATGAACACGTGCCTGGCATGAATTTTAAGCCACCAGGTCTGGGACTTCAACAGCAGTTAACTATGTGAGAGTCTAGTGACATAACCATTATGCCATCTGCTCATCTTATTTTACATTTTATGAACTACATGAATACTTTCATTCTTTGGAAACTATTACTTCAGTAATTATTTGATGTAATTCAAGATGCCCTTATGTTATTATATTGTAAGTTCTGGAGGGAGCATATTATATTTTTCATAGTAGGTTGCAAAAAAATTGTGATCCAGCTAGTAGGAGTGTCTTTAAATATTCACAAAATCTTACATCTACATAAAACATTTTGTAGTAGTTTTTTTGGGTTACTTGAATCTTCAAGAACTTTTTATATCACAGTTAAAAATATGTGAAAAATAGTACACAGATTCTTTTAAAAATTAGAATTCTTTATATCCTTTTTGTACCCTTGAAATTTATATTTTAATTTTGTTATTTAAAACAAATATATTTTATAGGTGCCGGGAAGACAACACTTTTGAACTATATTTTGACAGAACAACATAGTAAAAGAATAGCAGTCATTTTAAATGAATTTGGAGAAGGTAAGTAGAATTCAGTAGATGTTATGTTCTAAGAATTTATAGGACAGTTTATTGTGTTGGTAAATTGATAGCCCGTATTTTAAATGAAAATGGAAAGTATTATAGTGTGAATACATTGATGTGGCAAAATTAATTTCCATCAAGTTTTATTTTGTGTGGATATGGGATAATGAAATCTGATGGTTTCTATTGTTAAAGAAAAACTTCAGACAGTTTAATTTAGTGGGGTTTAATTGAGCAAAAGAAAACACAATTTGAATTTGGGACCCCACAATAACTTCTAAGGGACTCTGGGGGGCCTGCTGGTTGAACATATTTTTGATCCGGAAAAGGAAAGTGATGTACAAAAATGGAAGTGTGGGAATGAGGTGGAGAAATAATTGGACTGATTAAATCTTGAAGTTTGTGTTAACACAGTTTAAAAGGCAGGATGTATGTGATTGAAGCATAGGTAAGGAAGCAGTTTTCTAACTGAGGTCACGGTTTGCTTATGGAAGCTAAAGCAAGAGTATAGAGGCTTTCTCAGACCAGTATACTTTAACAGTATAAAATTTTATTTTGTATAACTAGAAGTCATACCAGAATTAAATGTGATTCTTACATGAAATAAATGATTCTAGAAATAAAAGTCTAATCAAATGGAAGAGTTTTTATTCCAGGAACTGGAATGGTGGTTTTATACTGACTACATTGTTTATCGCAACTCATGAAAAATGTTTGAAAATGCTTCAGTTATTGAAAGTTTACCTTGTGGGACTAGCAGATAAGTATAGTGGTTAAGGCACTGGACTCCCACGTGTCCGACTATGGTTCGAGTCCTGGACCTGATGGCTTAAAAATCACAAATAGGTACATGTATGTACGTGCCCAAAATCCCATGAGGAGAGTAGAGAGGGGATTGCAGCATGGGCATCCCCCCTGGGGAAGGATTTCTCATTTTTCATCTCTCTCTAGTGAACACATGTGCCCTATGGCAAAACTTTAAAAAAGAAAAAATGTTTACCTTGTTAAATGTTTATTACCTGCACAGTAGTGAAAACCAAAGATTTAAAAAAATAAGTTTCTAGGGGTGAGTAGTTGGCATGGTGGTTAAGGAGTTGGACTCCTACATGGCCGACCGTGGTTTGAGACCATTGGGCACATGTGCATGTGTGCCCCAAATTCCCAGAGGAGAATAGAGGAAAGAGATTGTAGTGTGGCCACCCCCCCAGAAAACGATTTCTCATTTTCCCTCTATTTCTGGTGAGCACACAAGCCTTATGGCAAAATAAACAAACAAACAAATAAATAAAACAATAACAGAAAAATATCCAAGAAATATCTAGTATTAAGGATGATGTCTATCCTTAAACAGCACGTATGTCCACTGTGTTTTTCAAGCCACTGGGGCTGAATTCGAACTGCCCATATGAGATCTCAGGTCAAAGGGCATACAAAAAACAATATAAAAAGCATTGTAGTGTATATAGCAAGTTTTCCATGGCAAGAAAAAATGCTTTCAAGATAGATTCTTTACTAAGAAATGGAAGTGGGTGAGTAATAGGCCTAAAGAAGAAATACATATATTCTTTAATTCTGGATTTATCTTTTTAGAGGCTTAAATTCTCTTAAAGAGAAGCTAAAATAATCTAGAGTAGTATAATTTAAATAGCAAGTCAGCAAGAATAGAGAGGGGCTGGTAGGCCGTGTGGTGGTTAGGGCACTGGACTCCCACATGGCTGACTGTGGTTCTAGTCCCTGATCTGATGACTTGTTTTCTCACTTTTGCTCTCTCTCTGGTCAAATTAGAAATGATAATGATAATTAAATTGAAGAAATAATTCTCTAAAAAATACAATGAAAGAATAAAAGTAGTACAATGTAGTTTCTGATTTATAACTTGCCATTAATGAGTATCCTATTTAGTTTTTGTTGATTGGTAAACATAATCTAAAGAATTCTCCTCTGTTTACCTGTTACAGGAAGTGCTGTGGAGAAATCCTTAGCTGTCAGCCAGGGTGGAGAGCTCTATGAAGAGTGGCTGGAACTTGGAAATGGTTGCCTCTGCTGTTCAGTGAAGTGAGGAATGTATTTACTACTGTTTGTTGGCTTCCAGAAATGTTTATTGATTATCTTTCCAGCTTTGATTTTCATTATACTGATTTTGATTCAGTATAATTTAACTGAATTTACAACTTGCTTCATTGTATTTTTAACAAATTCATTAGGATGTATTTTCTTAAAGTGTTTCTTGATTTTTTCCCCCTATGCTCTGTAATGCTTTGATCCTTTTATTGACTTTTTTTTAAAAATAGTTTTTGATGTCAGGGCTTATTTAATAATCTCCATGGTGCATAAAAGTCTCATTTCACTTGAAAAAATGATCACGCGGGGAACCAGCAGTTAGCGTAATGGCTATGTCGCTGGATTCCCACGTAGTCGACCGCGGTTCGTGTCCCGGTGGCTTAAAACTCACGCCGGGCGCGTGTGCGTGCGTGCCCAAGATCCCGAGAGGAGAATGGAGGAGAAGGGATTGCGGCGTGACCATCCCCCCTGGGGGGTGATTTCTCGCTTTCTGTCTCTATGTCTCTCTCTGTCTGTCTGGCAAGCGCACGCGCCCTACAGTGAAAATCTCTCAAAAAAAAAAAAAAAAAAAGATCACGCTGTGTTTAATAAGCCATTGGTCTTATTTCTAAGTATCCAACATCTCTAAAAACAAAGATAAATAACTGTTAAAAAAAAAAAGGGAAGTCTTATGCTATGTTCCATCAGTTATGGTTAAGTTCCCAAGGAGAGTGTTTTATTTTGTTCACTGATCTACCGTAGCTACTAGAAGAGTACCTGACATGTAGGAGCAACTCAAATACTTGCTGAATAAATTAATGAAATTAATACATAAACTGCTGTTTTTGTATATTCTAGTGAATTAAATGACTTCTACATCATTTACTGCCATAGATTTTTGACTTTGAGTCAAACATACTAGCTAAGATAAAATCATTGCAGATTTACTTGAACAACCAAAATATAATCCATTAAGTATTTACTTTTGATAGTTTAAGAAAAATTGGAAATTGAAACATGCTCTAGTTCATAATAGAATTAAGTGGTATTTAATGACAGTGTCCCTTTAGTGTATTAAATGATTATAGTTAGTACATTTTATCATTATTTTGGATATAGACTTTTTTCTTTCATAAAAACTATAAAAATAACAGATACTGATTGACTTTAGTCAGATAAATTAAAGTTCCCTCTGCTTTTAATTTTAATAAAATTAAAGTATTATTAATATAATTTCTTTTATCACAAATACGAAAAATTCATGCTATATTATACTTTAATGTATTATACTTTAATCAGTGTACATGCATCTGCTTTTTTCTCTTCATTGATAAATACTGATGGACATATTGTGAGAAGCTTAAGTGTAAGCTAAGTTTTCACATACCTAAAGCTGTCTTTGTGTTGAGTCATCAAATATAGTTTAAAATATTTGTAGTGATCACTTAAAATATTCAGATTATTAATCGTACATTATGTTTTGGTATTCTCCAGGGACAATGGCCTTAGAGCCATTGAGAACTTGATGCAGAAGAAGGGGAAATTTGATTACATATTGTTAGAGACCACTGGGTTAGCAGATCCTGGTAAGGAATTATATTATTCATAACTAGAGTAATCTTTCCACATTTTAAGTAGTTATTTTAGAGAAATATGTAAAAATGAGTATCAAAGCTTTTCAAATTTCTTTAAGCTTTATTTTGGGAGGTGATTCATAAAAGGAAAAATACTGGGTTGTCTCTTTTTTGACAGATGAATTATGATGAGAGTGTTTCTTGGTACTTTTAAGCTGTTAATAGAATTTGAAATTTTACTACTTGATTTAGGGTTATTATAGTGAGAAAAGTTCTTTAAATTTAAAATTTGGAAATTTAGGAAAAAATGGAGACATTCTATTGATAAGTATATGTTGGATGGATTATATTATATAAAAATCTAAATTTTTTTTCCTTCCACTTACTTACTTATTGCTGTAGAGTGTATTCACTATCAGAGAGAGACAGACATGGAGAAATCACCACTCCCCCCCAATGCAATCCCTTCTCCTCTATTTCTTATCCCATTGGAATTTGTGACATGCACACAACATGCTGGCACGTTTTTCAAGCCACAAGGGTCAGAACTCAAACAATTGTTGGCCATGTGGGATCTGCTACCTTCAGCTGCGTAGGCCACAGGGCCAGCTCAAGATTTTATTTGCTAATTTCATTTATTTATTTTTTGAGCTTTTATATTTGTATTTATCCTTTAACTGTTAAAATACTACTATAGATGAATATTAAAACAAAAACAGTAGCAAGTAGTGAGCATATTCTGATTATAGTCCTTCACTCATTCACTACTGCATATAAAATGCTAGCAGTGAGAGTTTACTGGCCTCCTCAAGAGGTTTGACACTGAACATCACCTTGAGAACGATATTCATCGTCTTCATATGCTTCTTCATTGTAATGGCACTGTCTTTCCTGATTTGGATCAAAGTCCCTCAGTTCTACCTGGTCCATTTCATTGGTCTCTTCTATTTCCCTCCTCTCAGGTAAAAGTTTTTCCAGCAGAGAGAGTTTATCAGGAGACAAAGCCATTCTCAGGGAAGTTTACCTTAAATTCAATGATTAGGTGACCCTTTTCATATGGTCTACGATAAATTGTTATGCCTTCATTTAACACACACTTGTTATCTATATGCTTGACAATCTGACCTGGATGAGAGTTGATGACTATGGTTCAGTTGTCAGGAGTGGAAATTGGCTTCTGGAAGCCAATGCTTCAACCAGCTTTATGTCCATATACATGAAAAGGTCTTCTTGTCGAGTAAAAACAGCATGATCTTTCTGATTTAGTACAATGATAATATCTCCTGGCTCCAGTCCTGGTTCTTCATCTCCTTCACTGTGGAATGTTATCATCTGGCCATCTCTCATGCTTTTGTCAATATGAACTTCTAGAATCTTCTCTCAAACTATTTTCCTTCCATTGCAACTTTTACATCTATCCCTAGGACTGATCTATTCCCCAAGGCCTTGGCATTCCATGCATACAGATTGAATTTGCTGACCAATTCCAAGTCCTATCTGATGAATTCTTACTTGCATTCCAGTACCTCGACAATTGGGACAGCACTCTACTGCTCCTTTCTTACCACCTCAGCCTTCACATTTGTCACAAATCACATTCTTTTGCAGGACCAGTTTTCTGGTTGCACCATTATATAAATCTTCTAAGGTTACTGACAGCTGATGTACAACATTTTTACCTCTTCTTTCTTTCTGTGTCCTTTCTCCTGCTCCAAAAAACATATTAAAGATGTCCATTGGGGATCCCAAACCACCACCTGCTCCACCCTCTTTAATTGCCTGCTCTCCTCCTTTGTCGTATAATTCCCTTTTCTTCGCATCAGAGAGAACTTAAGTTTGAGAAAACTGTTTGAACTTCTCACTTTCGTCTGGATTCTTGTCAGGGTTGTACTTCAAGACCAGTTTCCTGTAAGTCTTCAATTCTTCTTGGGTAGCATTAGGTTTGATCCCCAAAACATCATAGTAAGTAGTTTCTTTGAACATTTTCTACAGCCAGTGAGCAGCTGAGGTCAGTGTGGGGGAGCAGGAAGGTGCATGTAGCTATCTGTGTGCAGCTCTGGTAGCTGCCGCTCTTCAGCTTCTGACTGCATTCTGGGAAGTTCTCTATTTGTTAACTTTCTAATCCAGCTTTCTAAGAGGGTCATTAAAAGATAAATAAAGACTTTTGGACTCTAATCCAGCAATACTTATTCTCTTCAAATGAATTGTTTTTTCTTTTTTTTTCTCTTTAAATTTATTTATTTTTTACATTAATTCACTATACATCATTACAGCATACCAATGAATTTTCCATACAAAATACACTGCATATTGGCTCAATCAAGCACATCAACATACATGTTATCAGCAAATAATTTTCCAATTCTTATATCTCGTATACTTTGTTTTGCCATCCTTGATCTGTCACCCTCTGCCATGTCCCACCCTCCTCCCACATTGTATCTGGTATCCATGGTCGCTTTCTATGCCTTCCCCCCCCATTTAATTGATTTGCTAATGAACTTAATTAGTCTAAATACATCCAATAGCTAGCACAGCTGATATATACCTATGCATGAACCCAAGTCTGACTTCTGACTTTAGGCATAAACCTCAGTGAGTAGAATGAACATACTATAAAGTAGTACCTAGCTGGGGCTATATAGTTTACTGCAGTCATCAAATTCAATCTGGAAGATCGAACCTCAACCGAAGAAAGATTAAGTACATGAGACTGAACTGATGAAACAACATTCTGTGACTTGACTAAAATATTGTTGCATTTCTTCTAAGCTTTGTTGTCCAGTTTTAAAGGATTTTTGTCCTCTATCTTGAGCTGTTGATAAGTTCATGTATCTACTATTTGAACAGAATAGTAACCTGTTTCTAGGCTTTAAGTTTCAAGGAAATATCATTATCAGTTCAAAACTGCTTTTCTTGAAATTACCAGCTGAACTTGCTATTGAAAGTAGTTAGATCACTTATGATATTGTGTGATCAACAAAATGTTGGGGGAAAAGGAATGGAAGACAACTGTATATAGCAGAGATAGTGTAATAAGAGAGTAGGAAAGGGCAGAGGGTCAGACATGGGGTAAAAAACATATATATACATATACATATATATGAAAGTAGAAATGGAATATTATTGATGATAATATGCATGATTAAGCCACTACGCAGTTTATTCTAGATGGGAAACCACATTTAATATGTTGCGGTGATGCTCAGGGAATGAATGTTTAGTAATTAAAGAAAAAGTTGCAGGAGAAAAAAAAAACAGTAAAACTGTTCGTATCGAAAATGAATTGTTTTTTTCTACTGATAAAATTGAAATAATTTTATTCGTGAATTCTTTCATAAGATATCAAGGACTAAACAGTTAAGCGAGGCCTACTGAAGCCTTTTTCCTCATTTTAAGTGAATGATTATCCATAAAATTTTTACCTCTAAATAGAATAGACAGCTAAACTTCACTATGGAAAGCTACAGAAACTTGGCCTATTTTTTTTTTTTTTCTTTTAAGAATCTTTGATTAGAGAGGGACAGAGTGAGAGAGGGAGAGAGGGAAAGTGAGAAAGCAAGCCACCAGTTTCAGGACTTGAATCATGGTTGGCCATGTGGGAGTCCAGCGCTTCCAACCACCATGCCACCTGCCAGTCCAAAAGTTGGTCTATTTCTAAAAAGGAGTTTCTGTTACCTTCTGCCAAATTCTTATGAGGTCTGCTATTTTTGCCAGATGATTTTTAGATTAAATCCTTATTCTCAGCCTGCATAACATTTAGTACTTGGTCTGAAAATCTGACTGATGCTGTTTTTTTTGTATATTTGATACAAGCTGGCCTTCCTTTTTGTCAGTAATTCTGTTTCAGTCAGTGTTCTTTTCATTGCTTTATTTTTGTTTTTTTTTTTTTGCTTGGGTGTGCATGTGTATGTGAGAGAGTGAGCACATGCGTGTTGCATGCACAAACACTCCTCAGTGAGGCCTGGTCATGCTGCAATCACCCTTTCCTCCATTTTCCCACCCAGTCAGGGTCTTGGGCACGTGTATATGTACCTAGTGTTTTTCAAGCTGCTGGGGCCAGGATCCTGTTAGAGCCAGCTCTTGCATAGTGCACTAGTGCTGCACTAGGGGGGTTGGCCCCTCAGTGGTGTCATTGGTTAAATAATGGTGTTACATAGACAGTATGTTTATTTCTTTAGCACTACAAGCTACCTTATTTATTATTATTATTTTTTTTACCTTGCTTTTGAGACTGTTTTATAGAGGCTGTATTGTTTTTATGTTAAATTCTTTATGGTGAAGTCTTTGAGAATTTTCTTTGGTTTCTTGGTTTGTGTTTCCTTCCAGATTAGGTTCTTTGCCACTTGTATGCCCTATTCATTTCTCCTATTTCTTTTCCTTCCTGCCTTTTAATCTTTTTTTTTTCTTTTTTTTTGCTGTAATACAAGTGTACAAGTGACGTAGGAGGCTCAGAGGACTTCTATTTACTTGGAATTGATGTTGGTGAAGAATTCTTTTAGTACCCTACCCATCTTACCCAAATTTGTTTTTATTCTGAGCCGAGTTTGAAAGTTAGATATTGCTGAGGGGAATTAGAGGTGGGGAACAAAGGAGAAAGAAGTGACTAAGATAACCAGGTAAGGCAATGTGGCTTTTAAGCTCTGCTGTCTTGGAATATCAACTAGCTTCCCCTTGGGTTTCTGGTGTCTGTTTATGAATACACATCCTGTACCTTGTGTAGAGACATCAATGGATCTCAGCCCTCTTGCTTGTTTTTATTCTGAGATTTAGAAAATAACCTCCTCAGGACCAGCACTTGGCATAATAATATGTCATTGGGCTCCCATGTAGTCAACTGTGGTTTATGTCCTGGACGTGGCAACTTAAAACTCATGCTGGTCATGTGTGTGCGTGCGTACCCAAGATCCTAAGAGCAAAATGAAGAAGAAGGGATTGCAGCATGGCCAACTCCTCCTGGGGAGTGACTTCTCGTTTTCTGTCTCTCTCTCTCTCTGTCTCTCTGGCAAGTACATGCACCCTATAGAAAAATCTCTCTCTCAAAAAAATTTATAACAGGAAGTTGTATTCCCTTTTATATTTGGTTGCTGTTAATAAAAGTTTGATTTCTTTTATTTTATTTAATTTATTTATATAAATATTTATTTGTTGTGATTTTCAAGCCACAGGGTCTGGATCTTGAACTGTTGTCAGTTATGTGCACACAATCTAGCACTTTTAACCACTATGCAACCTGCTGGCTCTTTGTTTTTCTTAAAGAATTATTTGTTTAATTTTTCTTATTATTTTTTATTTTAATTTGTTATAGGGTATGTACGAACATCAGAGGGGGGGAGGGGAGAGAGAGAGAGAGAGCGAGCAAGCTGCCAGGTCTGGGACTCAAACCGTGACTTCCTATGTGAGAATCTAGCACTCCAACCACATGCTACCCGTTGGACCTGTTTTATTTTTTGTCTTTTTTTTTTTTTTTATTTTGCTTTTATTAGGTTTTGAAAAGGGAAATTATGTAGTTTAGCTAAGGGTTTCTTAGTCTCTGCAGAAATGATGTTTTGGGTTGGATAACTTTTGTCATGATGGGGCTGTCCTGTGCACTGTAGGCTGTTAGCAGTATCTCTGGTTTTTACCCACTAGGTGCTGGTAACATTATCCTCCTTGAAAAAACCAAACATGTCTTCAGCCATTACTAAACATTCCCTGGGGAGAAAAATCACCCTGGTTTTTGAGACACTGATTAACATCATTTACTCATCCTTACTCTTCCTATTAAACACCTGCACCCGAATTCGAAATAGTTCTTTTTGTAGATAAACATCAGATTTAGAATACAAGGTCTAATATATTCTTACTTACAGTTCAATTTAATAATAGTCACATGTTAATGGTGAGACTCACATGCTATTTATCAGATAGAAATCAATGAGTTTTTTAAAATTGTAAAATGATTTATGTACTGTGTTAGATTTTACTGAGTGAAAGAAAAATTAATACTTTTTTTTATGACTTATTGCTTAGAGTTAATGATACGGTAGATTTACTTTTTTCTCCCTCATTAATTAAAATCATGTTTTTAGT
The DNA here is from genome assembly GCF_000334495.1 of Tupaia belangeri chinensis. Classification (NCBI taxonomy): domain Eukaryota; kingdom Metazoa; phylum Chordata; class Mammalia; order Scandentia; family Tupaiidae; genus Tupaia; species Tupaia belangeri. Next base: position 6,131,682 of record NW_006159849.1, read on the forward strand.
CCAGAAAATGAAGAAAATTCTTATTGGCAATTCAGTTGTTTCCCGTTTAGGAGACTGACACTCTCCAGTTCTAAGCTAAATAATTGTCATGGTAAAGTAATTTCCTTGAAAAGGATGGACATTGATTCAGCCCCTGTTACTCACAAATTCTATTTCAGTCAAATTGGAAAACTATTAAGTTTTTGGGAAAAAAATCAATAGGTACCAGGAAACCATTAGATCTTGTGGCCCTTGCTATATCTTGCATGAGTAATCACTGTAAACAGCTGACAGGTATTTCATTGTTGACACAAAGTGATGCTTGGGGGACCGTGTCTCGTCAGGGTAGGTGGACAGCTTTAGACATTGGAATGAGTTCAGTTATCCTTTTTTTTTTCCCCGATGCTCATTTTTTTAGACAGCCCTGTCACTAACTGGGCCTGTGATACTTGGAAAAATGAAATACTTTCCTCGCTGTCAGTTTTCGTTTTCTTGTGTTGTGGCATACTAATCAGGGTATATGGTTTGGTTCTGAACCAGCATCTGTCAAAAACAACGTTTAATTTCTTATTTAGAAATATTTTTTCTCAGATCCAAATTTATACCACTAGTAAATAAGTAGTGTGAGGATTAGTTATTAATGTCGTAAAGTATATTTTACTTGTTCTTTTCAAAATATAAAATTTTGAAATTTTATTTTAAAAATTTAAGTAAACTTTTCAGTGGGAAAGTCATTTTGGAATTATCTATATTTTGTTTTGCTTTTCCTCCAGCTAATTAGTACATTGTAAACTGTATGATTATATTCAGGAGATGAGAAAATAGAAATAGTTCTCTGTGTACACATTCATACCGCCAAAATTATTTGATATTATTTGTTGGAAAATTATTATGGCACTGATTAGAAGCTTGGTGTTTGGTTTGTATGTGGCTTGGAGTGTGAGATTGGCTTTTTTGAGGAAATAAGGAGAAGGCTAGAAATGGATATAGAGTAAAAGATTTCGTTATTGTAATTCTCATGAGATTGGAAACCAGATTTAATTTTTTAAAATGTATTTTTCCTTTGATTTATTCTGTGGTATGGGCATGTGAATGAAGTGGGGGTTAGGGAGAGTGGCAGGAGCACTCTCCATGGGCTTAGGTCATGGCACATTCTGCTTATGCAGCCTTCCAGCCAGTTGGATTTGGGTACTCGTATGTGCCCGCCATGTTTCAGGCCAGTTGTGCTGGGGATTCAAACCTCTGTCACTGTGTGGAATCCATCTTCTCTCTCTTTACAAAGAATTATTCTTACTTTAATTTTATTAATCTTTATTATTATTATTAAATTTGATCAGAGAGAGACAGAAAGTGAGAAAGCAAGCTCCCAGGTCTGGGACTCAAAGCGTGGTCACCATATGGGAGTCCAATGCCTTAACTACCACACCACCTGCTAGCCCCAGCTTCTCTTAAACAGTGCATTACTGCTATGGCATAGGGAACAGCAGTTGGTGTAATGGCTTTGTCGCTGGACTCACATGTAATCCACTGTGGTTCAGGTCCTGGACCCGGTAGCTTAAACTCATGCTGGGCACGTGTGCATACATGCCCAAGATCCTGAGAAGAGAATGGAGGAGAAGGGATGATAGCATGGCCATCCATCTTGGGGGGATGATTTCTCACTTTCTGTCTCTCTGTCTCTCTTTGTCTTTCTGATTAGCACATGGGTCCTATGGCAAAAACCTCTCCAAGACAAGAACAAGAAAACAGTGCATTACTGCTATGGCACAGAGCAGGCCTCAAATTTAACTTGTTCGTGTGATTTCTGATTCCACTGGGGCAAATTAACACGTGGGTAGAGTCATGCTTCTTAGTTTGAAGAAAGATTTTAACTTGATGAATATTATTTTAATACGTATTTTCAGGTGCTGTGGCTTCTATGTTTTGGGTCGATGCTGAATTGGGGAGTGATATTTATCTTGATGGTAAGTTAAAAACAAATGAACAAAAATTCTTTGTTTTTAAGTAAACTTGTATTTTATGTTCATTTCTGTTTTAATTTTAATTCTTCGCATTACTGTTCTTTTCAAACTTGACGTTGGTCTTTGTTCATATACATTCTCTATAGTAGTAGAACTGGATGTCAGATCTTAATCTCAACTCCCAACTTAGTTTACACTAAGATTTTCCTTTTAAAATACTGTGTAGATTTCCTGTAGCCTCTGCTCTTTGATTGATGCACTTGATATATTAGAGCTTTTTATTTTCATTAGCCAGTGTGAGGATCATATTTCTGTTTTCATTTTCCCTTGAAGATAAGAATTAACCTACCCCTTCCCCTTTTCTTTACCTATGTTAACACTTTGGGCAATCTTACTTATAAACTGTATGACTTCATTTAAGACATATTAGAAACTTTCTTAAATAATGATGTTCTTTGCCTCCCTCCTTTCTTCTTCCCGTTTTTACTCTTTTCTCCAGGCCATTCTTTCATAGACCAAGGGGTGTTATTAAAGCATCTTGAAACTAGGCCCTGTCATTGCACTCTAATATGTGGGCTGAATTTCTTAGGCATCAGTAAACTCTTTCTGCTGTTATCCTTTGACTAAATTATTTAGCATATATTCAGAGAGTACTAAACTAATAAATCGTTTGGAAACTTAAGGACATATTCTATAAACATTTTTATGAGTTTTGCTGAGAGGTGTTAGGAATAAGATATCCTAAGATATTCATTAAGCAATAACTTAAATGCTAAGAAGAGTCTTGATTTTGTAAAAATAACTTTGCCCTACCTAGAACCAGCAGTTGGTATAATGGCTATGTCACTAGACTCCCATGTAGTCAACCGCGGTTGAGTCCTGGACCTAATGGCTTAAACTCACGTTGAGCGCGTGTGCATGCATGCCCAAGATCCTGAGAGGAGACTGGAGGAGAAGGGATTGCAGCATGGCCATCCCCCTGGGAGGTGATTTCTTGCTTTCTCTCTCTCTTTCTCTCTGTCTTTCTGGCAAGCACACCCTATAGCAAAAACCTCTCAAAAACAAAACAAAACAAAATAAAAAAACTTGCCTTATCTAATCATATTTGACTATATTATGAAATTTGTCTCATCATAATTTGGATTGTAAGCTTTATAAACATCAAAGATATCTTCTTTTCTTCTTTTTTTTTTTTTTTAAGATTTATTTATTTATGGAGCCAGCAAATGATATAATGGTTACGTTGCTGGACTCCCACATGGCTGACTGCAGTTGAGTCCTGGACTTAGTGACTTGAAAATCACACTCGGTGCATGTGTGTATGTGTCCAAGACCCAGCAAGAGAATGGAAGAGAAGGGATTAAGGCATGGCCATCCCTTCTGGGGGTAATTTCTTATTTTCTCTCTGTTTTTGTCTCTCTCCCTCTCTCTCTATGGTGAATACACATGCCTTATGGCAAAAACCCAAGAAAATTATTTATTTCTTTTTTTTATTATTATTATTTTGGGAGAGGTTTTTGCTATAGGGCGTGTGTGCTTGCCAGAAAGACAGAGAGAGACAGAGAGACAGAATGCGAGAAACCACCCCCAGGGGGGATGGCTACACCATAATCACTTCTCCTCCATTCTCTCGGGATCTTGGGCACGCACGCACATGTGCCTGGAGTGAGTGAGTCTAAGCCACCGGGTCCGAGACTCGACTCGAACTGCAGTCGACTACATGGGAATCCAGCAACATAGCCCTTATGCTAACTGCTGGTTCCAATGCCTTTTTTTTTTTTTTTTTTTAAAGAAGGTTTTGCTATAGGATTTGTGCACGTACCAGAATGACAGAGAGAGACAGGCAGAAAGTGAGAAATCACTCCACAGGGGGATGGCCATGCCGCAATCCCTTCTCCTCCATTCTCCTCTTGGGATCTTGGGTGGGTACGTACACACACATGCCCGGTGTGAGTTTAAGCCACCCAGTCTGGGACTCGAGCCGTAGTCAACTACATGTGGGTTCATAGCCATTATGCCATCTACTGGTCCCGTAAATGCCTTTTTTTTTTTTTGAGAGGTTTTTTGCTATAGGGCGCATGCGCTCGCCAGAGAGAGACATAGAGACAGAAAGCGAGAAATCACCCCCCAGGGGGGATGGTCACGCCACAATCCCTTTTCCTCCATTCTCCTCTCGGGATCTTGGGCACGCATGCACACGCGCCCGGTGTGAGTTCTAAGCCACTGGGTCTGGGCCGCGAACCGCGGTCGACCACGTGGGAATCCAGCGACATAGTCATTACGCTAACTGCTGGTTCCCCTGTAAATGCCTTTTTAAAAGTGAATTAAAATGTTTATTTCTTTTAGGTATTATAACTGTTGTGGACTCAAAATACGGATTAAAAGTAAGTTGAAAGATTGCTACGAGTTGCTAATTATTTTTAAGAACTGGGAATATGGGGTTGACTATTATTTTCTCTGTTTGTATCTGGACTTATCCTTAAAAAACAGCTTTTCAAAAAAGTGTGTTGAAGAATAGATGAAGTCTGTGCGTGAGGTTTTTTAAAAATAATTTTTATTTATTCACTATGGATTATGTGTGCACATATGAAAAGAGAGACAACCACCACCCACGGGATCTGGTCATGCCGGGATCCTCTACCTCCAGTCGTCACACTTGTCAGATTTTGGGCATTCACATGTGTGCCCAGCATGATTTTAGAGTGCCTGGGCCAGGGATTCGGGTCTCTGTTGCCTTGTGGGATCCAGCTTCTTTTGAGCAGTGCATCCTGCTGTGCCATGAACCTAGACTTGGTTGTGTGTGTTTAATTATTGTGTTTTAAAATTAAATATTTCTTGGGAACCAGCAGTTAGTGTAATAGCTATGTCGCTGGACTCCCATGTAGTCGACCGCGGTTCGCATCCTGGACCCGGTGGCTTAAAACTCACGCCAGGCGCGTGTGCGGGCGTGCCCAAGATCCCGAGAGGAAAATGGAGGAGAAGGGATTGTGGCGTGACCATCACCCCTGGGGGGTGATTTCTCGCTTTCTGTCTCTATGTCTCTCTCTGTCTGTCTGGCGAGCGACGCGCCCTATAGTGAAAATCTCTCCAAAAAAAAATAAAAATAGTAATGAGAAATAATTTTTTTAAAGGTAAATGGAAAGAATTATGATAGAATTCATGCAAAACCAGTAACTCCTCTCTTTAAATACCAGGAAGTGAAGAATTTTCTTTTATTTTTTTTAATCAATAAATCGTAGAAAATAAATTAAGAAAATAAAGTGATCTAAAATATAAAGTAAATATGATTCTTTTAGAATATCCTATATTCTATGTTCTATTGTAGAACATTTTATAGCACCTCAGAGCATTTATATTTCTTTCACAATGCAATGTATATTTTTGAAGAATTGTTTATTTAATTTCATTTGTTATTATTATTATTATTATTTAAATTTGACCAGACAGAAAGAGAATGGAAAAGCAAGAAAGCAAGCCACCAGATTCGGCACTCAAATTGCAACAGGCCATGTGGGAATCCAGTGCCTTTCACCACCACACAACCTTCCAGCCCCACACTGTAACATATTTCCAAATCTTTGTAAATGCATACTAACGAAGATAAAAGCTCCACTAAACACAGCAGGAAAAGAAAGAGACAAATAGGCCATAAGTATTCCCCCTTGCCCATGAGTGGATTAATGACATTATCATAGGTTAATTATTTGGAGAGTATTACTCATATATCTGTCTCCTTGCAATCGTGCACTCAGTGAACAGATGTTTACTACATAACTACCATGTTTAAAATTCTGTTCTGTTTTGTTCACCAGGATGCCATAGGTCCTAGGGAACTCAAGTCTATAAACTTACCTTCTTTTTCTCAAACTTGCAAAAAGTTAATACAATTATTCTATGTTAATTATAAGATTCCTTAAAATTTTATTCTGGGGACAGCCTGTAGCATAGTGGCCAAGGTGGTGGACTCCTATAT
>NW_006159849.1:6137650-6183054 GCF_000334495.1 Tupaia belangeri chinensis
TGCAGCGTGCCCATCCCCCCTGGAGGTTGACTTCTCGCCGTCTTTCTGTCTCTATGTCTCTCTCTGTCTGTCTGGCGAGCGACGCGCCCTATAGCAAAAAACCTCTCCAAAAAAAAAAAAAAAATTTCTTTTCTATTAACCTGGTTTTATGCGTTGATAAAAATTTGGAATTATATTTTGTAACAAGAATAGGTTCAAGATAAAGTCGAGATATATGTAACTCCTCACATGTCAACCCACATATTTTTATGTTTTTCTTTTGATGGGGAAATTGAGCTTGATAAAGCATATGAGATGATATTTTTCTTGTTAAACAGCTATCAAATACAAACTGGGAATGAGGTTTTTAAGCAGTTGCTTTATCTTTATTTGAGGAAATCTAGATTTGTACATAGGATTAGTGAGGAGAAACTTTCCATTAAAAGACACCCTGCTGGGGCCAGCCAGGTGTCATGGTGGTTAAGGTGGCTCTATCACACTTTGTAGTTTGACTTTGCAGTTCAAGTCCTGGACATGGGTGCAGTTCGAGTCCTGGACCTGGTGACTTGAAAAAGATGCTGGGGTGTGAGTGTGGGCATGCCCAAAATCCCGCAGGGGAGTGGAGGAGAAGGGATTGCAGAGTAGCCATCCCCTCGGGAGATAATTTCTCACCACCCTCTTTTCATGAGTGTACAAACCCTTATAGCAAAACTTCAATTTAAAAAAAAAAAAAAAAAAAGGGAAAGACATCCTGTTGTAGCCCAGCCATGTTGGAATACCCTGCCGTGATACTGTGCTCCTCAGGAGAGGGCCACATTGGAGGCCAGGATTCAGTTCTTTTTCTAATCTAAAGGCCTGTAATCCTAGCAACTCAGAAAGGCTAATGCAGGAGGATTGTGAGCTTGAGGCTAGACTGGACAATATGGAGAAACCCTGTCTGAAAAAAACATCCTGTTGTAGCCCAGCCATGTTGGAATACCCTGCCGTGATACTGTGCTCCTCAGGAGAGGGCCACATTGGAGGCCAGGATTCAGTTCTTTTTCTAATCTAAAGGCCTGTAATCCTAGCAACTCAGAAAGGCTAATGCAGGAGGATTGTGAGCTTGAGGCTAGACTGGACAATATGGAGAAACCCTGTCTGAAAAAGCCACCTGGGAGGCTGAAGCAGGAAGATCTTGATATGGCAAGATGCTGTGTTAAATTAAAAATAAACAACAGCAAAAACCCCTGTGGTTCTTATATGCATTCAAGCGGGCTTCAGTTTATACAATGCATTAACTAATATCTTTCAAAGCAAATTGTTACATAAAGTGTTTCTCAACTTCCTCGGTGAGATCACCAAAATAATACAGACTGAAATTTTCTATGCCTCCCCCCGACCCCAATTTAAGAAGTTTGGTAAGTATTCTAGTTTCTTCTGTTGCTAATAACAAAAATGCTTGAGTCTGGGAAATTTAAGAGAACGGAGGTTTATTTTTTATTTATTTTTTTTTTTGAGAGATTTTCACTGTAGGGCGCGTGCGCTCGCCAGACAGACAGAGAGAGACATAGAGACAGAAAGCGAGAAATCACCCCCCAGGGGGGATGGTCACGCCACAATCCCTTCTCCTCCAGAGAATGGAGGTTTATTTAACTGATAGTTGGAGGTTTAAGGTCCAGGGACCGTGCCTGGTGAGTGGCTTCTTGCTGGCTGTGAGGTGGCACAGGGCATCACAGCATGGCAGAGGGTAGGAGAGCTCGTAGAGCGGAGTGTGTCTCTGTCTCCTTCCCTCTCCTTGTGCACTCACTAGGACTCAGTCATGGGGACCTCACCCTGATGCCTGATTACTTCCAAAGGCTCCATATTTCAACAACATAATCAGATTGAGTTTCCTCTTAATACCTTCACAATACAGCCATATTCTAACACTTGAATTTTGGGGGACACATTCAAACCATAATCTAAGATAATTCTTTTTTTAGAGTTTTGAATCTAAATTTACTGGGCCAGTCCTGTGGCCTAGTCATTAAGGGAATCAGATCCTACATGGCTACCCATGCAGTTTGGTCCTGGCCTGGCAGCTTGTGAAACACACTGGGAGCATAAGCGTGCCTGCCCTCCGTTCAGACAGGATAGAGAGATGGAGGAGGGAGGATGGTGGTGTGGCCACTCCCTCATTGAGCAGTTCTTCTCCCCAACCCATCTGCAATATCTGTCTATCTGTGTATCTGTCTTTCTGTCTCTGGCAGCACACATACCCTCTGGAAATTAAAAAAAAAATCTAAACTTATTAATAGTTTTAAGAATCAAAGAAAGATCCCAAATACAATTTTGCTCAGAAAAATTTCAATAACTTTGGAAATTATGGTATTCTCAGCAGAATATTTATGGAGGTAGCAAAAACCCTAAATTGGTCATTTTGAAGGTGTAGCGTTTGAATCCATTCTCCTCTACAAATTTATTACTGACTTTTGGATACCTACTGGATAGATAGCTAGGAGATTTTTTTTTTTTTTTTGATAGATGTAAGTTGCCATACATAGGGTCAAACTCTTTATGTTTTTATAATTATTGGAATAATTATATATATAGTTGGCTATATATATATGTGTGTGTGTGTGTGTGTGTATGTATGTATATTATACGTATGTGTGTATATATATATGTATATTATATGTATGTGTGTGTATGTGTGTGTGTATATATATGTATGTATAGTTGGTTATGGAGAGCAGTTAAATAGAATCTATTATCAGCATGAGAGAAGCCAAAAAGTCAAAGCCACATTCTGAATAATGCAAACACAGTAAATGTTTAACCCCCTGCCACCTTGATAAAACCTCTTAAATTATTAAATCAGTATACCTACACAAAACTGACATGCTGTCAGGATAATGGAAACTTTAGATTTTCTAAGTCGGGTGCCAGATAAATAACTTTCCCTTTATATAAAGAATTTGCCAACTTGTCCAATTCCTCTGGTTGCAAAGCTTGACCTCGGTAGCTGCTTGTGATTCAGAGAATTCGGAGGCAGTACAAGTAATGACACTTGGATAATGGGCAGCAATTTAAGGGTGTCATGCTTCACAGAGCCAGCCCATCACAAGTACAGCTGAGAAATGGTACCCTGTGGCCAGCCAGCCAAATTGAAACTGAAGTGGTAATTGATATCATGGGCTATCACTCTAATGGGATTGTCACCCATTGATCTGAAATATTCATTTTTTAATCATGGGCAAGGAATTGGACAACTTAAGGTGACAGCTCTCTATTCTCAGGACTTGACACCTAGGCTACTGACATTGTTCTTTTCAGTTCTACAAATGTGACAGCATTTAATGCAATAGAATCAATGAATGAAGCTACCCAGAAAAGGTCAAGTGAGAGGTTTCTTTCTGTTTCTTCTGTTACATTGCACAAGCTGTTGAAACAATCCAGTCAAAAAACAGTTTGGCTTGGAAAAGGCCAGAAAAATAAACAGATTGATATTATGCAATATTAAAAAAAAAAAAAAAACTAAAATAGTGTTAGATCTTTAACCAGTGCATTTGAAAGAAATAAACTGTTCCCAGTGCTTCTATATTTTTTAAAATGACATATGACATCTTCAACACTAGATTTATTTCCACTTTAGTTTAATCACAGTGTTCTTTCTTTGCCAACGAGATTTAAGGTAGTATTTACTTTCTCTCTTTCTCATTTTCTTTTTTCTCCTTTTTGCAAAATTTAAAAAAAAAAAAAAAACTAAAATAGTGTTAGATCTTTAACCAGTGCATTTGAAAGAAATAAACTGTTCCCAGTGCTTCTATATTTTTTAAAATGACATATGACATCTTCAACACTAGATTTATTTCCACTTTAGTTTAATCACAGTGTTCTTTCTTTGCCAACGAGATTTAAGGTAGTATTTACTTTCTCTCTTTCTCATTTTCTTTTTTCTCCTTTTTTTTGGTCTAGCTTATTGACTTATTTCTGTAGAAATGGACAGTCTGACCCTTTGTGAAGTTGTGTCTACAATAGTCTTATTTCAAAGGGATTCTTTTTCCTTTTATTCCTCTAAACTTTATTGTAGTATAATTAACAAATTAAAGAATTGTGTATATTGGGACCAGCAGTTGGAGTAATGGCTATGTCGCTGGACTCCCATGTAGTCGACTGCGGTTCAAGTCTCAAACCCAGTAGCTTAAACTCATGCTGGGCACGTGTGCGTGTGTGCCAAGATCCCAAGAAGAGAATGAAGGAGAAGGGATTGTGGTGTGGCCAGCCCCCTAAGGGGTGATTTCTCGCTTTCTGTCTCTCTGTCTCTCTCTGTCTTTCTAGCGAGCGCATGAGCCCTATAGCAAAAACCTCTCCAAAAAAAAAGAATTGTATATATTTAAGGTATGTGATTGATATTTTAATGTATTTAAGATATATGATTTTTTAAATAATTATTTTATTTAACTTTATTTATTTATTTATTTATTCAAGCAGAGAGGGACAGAGTGAGAGAAAGAGAAATGAGAAAAGCCAGGTTTGGAACTTGAACTTTGGTCAGTCATATGAGAATCCAGTGCCCTTAACCACCACTCCACCTGCCAGCCCCAAGGTACATGATGTTTTGATTTGATGTTTGTATTATATATTTTGAAACAATGAGCTAATTAACATATCTATCACATCACATAGTTAATTTTTTTTTGGCTGTATAAATTTCAAGTATACAGTACAGTAGTTTTAACTATAGTCAACCATGCTGTAATTGTCCCTCTAAAACGTGTTCCTCCTGTATAACTGAAACTTTACCCTTTGACCAACATCTCAAACCCCCTTTTTTCTCTGTTTCTTGTGTGGGTTAGGCTAAGTTATGGTTTGAACCTTAACATTTTGAATATATTGGTTTAATGAGTACTAAAATAATTTTCTTTTTTTCTTTTATGGTAGGCGGGAAGAGACATAGAAGGGGAAAAGACAGAGATAGGTTGGTTTTGTTTATAGTGTTTTTACAGAGTCTCGCTATGGCTGTGATGTGATCCTTCTGCCTCAGTCTCCCAGATAGCTAGCATTACAAGTGCATGAATCTGTGCTTGGAGTGTTCAGGTTGGCCAGAGTCCTGAACCTGTGTCTCTCATGCAGCTTCCAGCCTCCTGAGCTGTGGTACAACCTGTGAGCCACTGTGGCTGGGTGTCTTTTGATATATAAGCAAAACCTACAGTTTCTTTCTTTTTTTGGAGAGGATTTTGCTATAGGGCATGGGCTCTCTCTAAAAACAGAGAGAAACAGAAAATGAGAAATCACCCCCCCCCCAAGGGGGATGGCCACGCCACAATCCCTCTGCTCCATTCTTCTCCTGGGATTTAGGGCGCACACGCACATACGCCTGGCATGGGTTTTTACCACATCGGGTTCAGGATTCAAACCGTAGTGGACTACGTGGGAGTCCGGTGAACATAACCATTACACCATCTGCTGGTCCCTTTGTGAACTCTTTGAAGACCCTTGTGTATTATATTCTTAATAGAACTCTATATATTGGCTTTTGTTTGGAGGGATTTTAGCTTATTTTTTTAGTTGATATTTCCTGATTACCTTGAGGTAATAAAATGTTAGTGTAGCCTTATCTTCTAGAGAAGTAAGTGCGTTGAAAATATTGTGAGTTACTTTGTGGAACAATTATTTTTTTTGTCCATTTAGATATGAAAAATTTAAAAATTAATCTCTAATTCTTCCCTCATATCTTGTTTATGATTCACCAACTCACAGCCTAATAGCCCAAAGTTCATATGTAAATAAACCTAAAAATTCAGCAATATAGTATTTTGAAAAAATTCTAGATTTTTAAAAGAATTTTCAATACTACAGGAAAATTCAGGGGCAGATGCCTTTTTACAGTGAATCTAAGTAGATTACTACTCAATGGAAAGGGATTTATTACTGCATGTTAGCCTTTTTCAAATAACAATTATGTATCTATGTCAAATTTTTATTCAGCAAAAATCTGTTGCATTCCTGTGCCAGGCACCTTTCCGGAATCTAGCAATAGCCTTTTCCTCTAAAGGCAGAATTTGTGATAATTGTATTTGGGCCAAGAATAATTATGAAAAAATACCGAACTTGGTCATTTGGGATGAACAATTTTTTTTTTAATTGAGAAATTTTTACTATAGCACATGTGTGCTCACTGGAGAGAAATACAGAAAGCAAGAAATTACCCCTTCCCGGGAGGGGGATGGCCACGCTGCAGTCCCTTCTCCTCCATTCTCCTCTTGGGAATTTGGGCATGCACCTGCCTAGCATGAATTTTTAAGCCACCAGTTCTGGACTGGCACTGAAATCACAATAGACTATGTGCAAGTCCAGCAATGTAGCCTTTACGCCATCTGCTGGTCCCTGGCAGGACCAATTTTTGATAAAATATTCTTCAATTTTTATAACTTCTATAATCGTAGAGTGGATCCACAGTTCAGTTTATAAGATTATTCCCAAAATAGAAACCAGTCTATCATTGCTATGGTTTTAGTTTAGTTAGCCCTAAAATAAAATTAGGAAACTTAAAAAAAAAAAGATGTTTTCTTTATAGACTTAACCAAGAGTATTAAATAAAATAATAAAACTTGCTGTTAGGTTCAAATTATCCAAATACTGAATGATCCACCTTCCCATAAACTATAAAACTGGTTTGATAAAATAATCTCGAATGTAATTTTTAGATAATATTTATGTATATGCCCTTAAGTGATTATTAACATTTATGCAGCACTATATAAAACATCGATGTTATAACTAAGATTTTTGAATTATGTTTATTTTACTTCTATTGAGCATATTTTCAATTAAAAAAAAAAGAATAGTCTTGTGGTAGTGTATACAAATATGGTATCCAGAGATGGTGAGGGTGTTTGATTTAGTTCTTCCTTTAAAAAATGAGAACAGCCGTTTCCCATGCTTGTTATAAGTCTAAATGGGATTATGTAAAAGGATTTCATAATTTGTAAACTTCAATTCAAAAGAAAGAATTACTATAATCTGGTTGCTTTTAAACTTCAGTAGCCAACTTTTGTTTTTGTTTTTTAAAAGAGTTTTTTTGCTATAGAGTGCATGCACTTACTGGAGAGACAGACAGAAAGCAAGAAATCATCCCCTAATTGCAATCCCTTCTCCTTCATTCTCCTCTTGGGATTTTGATGATGCACACACATGCCCCCAGCATGAGTGTCAAGCCACTGGGTCCAGGACTTGAACTGTGGTTGGCCATGTGGGAGTCCAGGGCCTTAACCAGTATGCCACCTACTGGTCCCCAGTAGCCAACTCTTTATTGCAATAGGGAACTTTTATTGAGGGTAGAGGTGATGAGGAAGAAAACACGATTTTTGGAGGAGAATATTATTACATTGATGACTTTAAGGATATAAATAAGATTATTGGTGGGGTGTGGATCTTTGCTTCCAGAGAAATGAAGACCACTTCACAGGCATCTAAATTAGTGTCAAACAATTTTTTTTTGAGCCATCTGGACTCTGGGCTAGTCAGCAAAAACAGTTGCATGGAGAAGCTAGATCACTCCAGGGTGGGTTTCTATATGATAACTGCCTTTAAGGCCAGAATTAGGGCTATTTCCTTTCCCTGGCTTCTTTGTTTCTAGCACATTTGACGAGTCTATTACTGAGTTCATATTGTGTATGATTTTGGGTGGAGAGTGAGGCATAAGGGTGGGAGTGGAAGGAAGCAAATTGGATTTTAAGACTGTACAACTTTGGTAGTTATCCCTTTTTTTAATAAATAATAGTATTTAGAATAAGAACAGTTTCATACAAAGAAAAATGCCTAAATTCTGAACTATAATTTTCCATGTTTTTGACATTATTTAAATCTCAGTGGTTTTTCTTTTAAGAAACAGACAAGGCAGAATTTAAAAATCCCAAACCCACACATACTATCTTCTCAATAACCCCACAAATTTTCTGTAGGAGAATATTTGAAAATGGGTAAGAAAAATGCCTTCTGGAAGAGAAGTTCTCAGTTTGTGTATTGAGTAATAGAAATTGCTGAAGTTTTAGATGGAGGCAGGAAAAATGTCTCCAAAGTAAAAATCCTTTGTATTGACATTAGATTTTGTATTATACCACAGTAACTTTTTTCAAACTTTTTTTTTCTTAGCATTTAACAGAAGAAAAACCTGATGGCCTTATCAATGAAGCTTCTAGGTATTACTATTTAAAGTATATATTGATTGCTGGCTAATTAGAAAGAAAATCATTAATGTGAAAACAAAAAATAAATGAAAAAATATAAAGACATAGTCAAGGAAAATTAATTTTTATAGTTGAATTATTGTTATCTACTCAGAATAGTCTGATAACTAAGATTTTATTTTAAAACCATTTTTATTGTAGCAATAAAGTGAGTGCTGGACATAGGAGTGCTTTGATTGTGAAAAATTTGGAACGTATTTATGTATAAACATTATTTTCTTGTTTCCACATGATTTCTTTGAAATTGAAGATTATAAAAAAACCAGTTGGCTCACCTACTGCCTTCTTTTACAGTAGGCAATCTGATTTCAGTGTTTATGTCATTCTGAACAACAGAGGAGTAAGTTTGGAAGGTTCCCCCCCCCCCGTTTTTTTTTTTGTTGTTGTTATAAAGTGTGTACACTAACCAGAGAGAGAGAAATCACCCCTCAGGGGATGGCCACGCTGCAATCCCTTCTGTATTCTTCTCTTGGGATTTTGTGCATGTGTGCATAAGCACACAGGGTGGTTTATTAATTTTTTAAAATTTTTTTAAAGGTTTTTGCCATAGGGAGCATGTGCTCCCTAGAGAGAGATAGTGAGAGGGAAAGTGAGAGCACACAGGGTGGTTTATTAATTTTTTAAAATTTTTTTAAAGGTTTTTGCCATAGGGAGCATGTGCTCCCTAGAGAGAGATAGTGAGAGGGAAAGTGAGAAATCACCCCCCACACCCCAGGAGGGATGGCCATAGTGCAGTCCTTTCTTCTCCATTCTCCTCCTGAGATTTTGGGCATGCATGCACACGCACCCCCCATGATTTTCAGGTCACCAGGTGCAAACCACAGTTGGCCATGTGGATATCCACACACACGCACCCCCCATGATTTTCAGGTCACCAGGTCCAGAGTGCAAACCACAGTTGGCCATGTGGATATCCACACCATAACCGCTATGCCACCTGCTGGCCCTAAAAATGAAAATTTTTAATTTGGTATTTAAAACTTTGAGTACTTTTCTGTTCCTGATGGATTTATCTTTACACTTGTAAATATTTAAAGTAGTTTGCTACTCTAAGCATATTTTTGCTAATGGTACAAAGGTTGGAGGTAGTGATTGTCACTAAATATGCTGCTGGATTTGAGTGAGGCCCTTTGGGATTTGGTATGGATGATCCAGCCTTAAATACTGAAGACTATAAGCAAGCATTTGATTTCCTGTCATTCTGGAGTGCGCTACTGTGTTTTGTAATTCTCCCTACACATTGCAGTTGGCCGTAATTATTATTCAAATTAGAATGAGCCTACATATTTCTGTAACTTTTTTCCTTATGAAATTATGCTTATTATAGAAAATATAAATAAGCCAAATAGAAAATATAGAAATGTTATAAAAGTAAAAAAAAAAATAGAAGTCTTCCAGTTTAAAGATTGCAACTGTCTTTATTTTGAGATACATACATTCAGTTTTTATTCATATAAAATTGACTGATGACTGAAACAGAAATTAGATTGTGATACATATATTGTTGAAGCCAGTTTTGTCAGAGAATTTAAAGTTAATTGAGCTTTGAGAATTTGATTATGTTCTTTGAGATGTAGCTTACGTAAGACTAGGATTAGAAACAGTGCGGTGATTAAAATTTCCTAAAAAACTGAAGAAAATTGAAAGAATCCCCACATTTTTCACTTCTGTTAATAGAAAATAAAATTTCAAGTTTTTTTGTATTTTAAAAAAGGAATTATTTAACTTTATTTTAATTTGACTAGAGAGGGACAGAGAGAGAGAGAAAGTGAGAAAGCAAGCTGCCAGGTCCAGGACCCAAACCGCAGTCAGCCATGTGGGAGTCCAGTGCTCTTAACCACTGTGTAACCTGCCAGTCCCTTCAAGTTTTTTTTTTTTTTTTTAAGAGAGGTTTTTGCTATAGAATATGTGCAATTGCTGCAGAGGCAGAGAGACACAGAAAGCGAGAAGTCATCCCTTAGGGGGAATGGCCACACTGCATTCCCTTCTCTATTCTCCTCCTGCGATTTTGGGTATGCACGCACATGCTCCCAGCATGAGTTTTAAGTCACCAAGTCCAGGACTCAAACCCTAGTTGACGACCTGGGAGTTAAGCGATGTAATCATGGCATCATCTGCTAATCCCCAAACTTCAAGTTTTAATAATCTATTGTTATGTAGCATTCCATCAATTGTGTTCTTTTTTAAAAAGAATTATTTTATTTTTTACTTAATTTATTTATTTAAATTTGACCAAAGAGGGACAGAGTGAGAGAGAGAGAGAGAGAGTGTGAGAAAGCAAGCCACCAGGTCCAGGACTCAAACTGCAGTAAGCCATGTGGGAGTCGAGCGCACTTAGCCGCTATGCCACTTGCTGGCCCCCATCAACTGTGTTCTTTAACTTGAATTTCTGAATATCTGTTTTACAGAGATAATGCATATTCATAGTGATGTAGAAGACAGTTGTCCAAGATCCTGACATATCTTTTAAAGAGCAGTTTTTAAAAAATTGTTTAATGTAATCCTTAGTGTTAAATGAACTTGTTTTCTGTAGTTCTTTAACAATTATGGTAAATATTACAAGAAATATTTTAGTAAATAGACTATCCTTATTCCTGTCATATTAGATATCTGTATTTTATGCTTTTCTTTACAAAGAAAATAATAAGTTGAAAATTATGATTTTGCTCGTATATTTTTTTTTTTTTGGAGAGATTTTCACTGTAGGGCGCGTGCGCTCACCAGACAGAGAGAGACATAGAGACAGAAAGCGAGAAATCACCCCCCAGGGGGGATGGTCACGCCGCAGTCCCTTCTCCTCCATTCTCCTCTCGGGATCTTGGGCACACACGCCCACGCGCCCGGCGTGAGTTTTAAGCCACCGGGTCCGGGACACGAACCGCGGTCGACTACGTGGGAGTCCTGCGACATAGCCATTACGCTAACTGCTGGTTCCCGCTCGTATATTTTTTGAGGCTTAGCTTTATAGCTCTAGGGTAGCAGGTAAGAGCACTTAATAACCAGTTGTTTTTTATTTTTGAGAGAGGTTTTTGCTGTAGGGTGCATACGCTTGCTGGAAAGACAGAGAGAGACAGAGACAGAAAGCGAGAAATCACCCCCCAGGGGAAGTAGCCATGCCACAATTCCTTCTTCTCCATTCTCCACTCAGGATCTTGGGGACACATGCACATGTGCCTGGCATGAGTTTTAAGTTGCTGGGCCCAGGACTCAAACTGTGGTTGACATGTGTAAGTCCGGCAGTGTAACTGCTATGCCATTTGTTGGTCGCACTCACCACTTTTTCAGTGAAACATGTGAGATCTGAATTATGTAGTATGACTATGGTTCTTCCCCCTTTAATGTAGGATATATACTATCTGCAGAATAAGTAGATGAGAAGTCAGCTGAATCAGTTTAATCACACTGCACTATATAGTTCTTGACTGATATATTGATGTGAATGAAGTATTTTCTACTTATTTTAATTTCGTAATGTTTCTTCTCTTGACATCTGTTCTTTGTTTGTAATTTTAGGCAAGTTGCTTTGGCAGATATCATTCTCATCAATAAAACAGACTTGGTTCTAGAAGAGGATTTAAACAAATTAAGGACAGCCATTAGGTACAAAATTATAAGTATGTTAAGTACCTAAAGTATATTTGTAAAATATTTTTAACACATCTAATTGAAACTTAAGTTTCCAGGTTGACCTTCTTTAGGCCTGGTAGAGAATCACATATATTGTTGTTGGCTAATTAACTGTTACGTAAATAGTGATATATAAAATGATTCTCCACTGCTTGCAGAATACTGTTGACAGTTCATAGGCCAGGATTTTCTGATACTGTCGTGCTTTTCCTGTCTTCTCTGATTCTTTCCCAGCATCCACACTTTGTCACTTTACATAAAGTGATTAATTTACTTTTGCACAGATATATATATATCTTGCCATATTTCTTCTTCTTTCATAATGTGTTCTCACTCTGCCCCTATACTTCATCTTCTCTGTTTTTCGTTAGTTTGTTTAGCATTTTCTCCGTTCTGTAGAGGTATTTTCTCTCTGCCACTCTTTTTCTGTAATGTCTTCTCTGATTCAGGTGGTGTCATTTCTCCTGAATCTTCATTGACTTATGTCTTCCTTAACTATGAACTCTGCCTTGTCTTCCAGTGTGCTTTTAATATCTTCAGTGTTCATGGCAAAGCTGATCGACATAGGATAATAGGATTTATACTCATATATGTGTTAAATGATCAGTCATTTTGTGACTGTTTGGGAGACTCCCATTCTTTTTGCAAACAAAGATGAACTTTTCAAATGAGGTTAGAATTTAGGGGCTTTGTTTTGAATTATTGAAAGAAAAAAATTTTTTATTGGCACCTTTTTTTTTTGATAGTGTGCTATAGGTTATGAGTACCTTTGAGAGAGAGAGAGAGAGAAAGAAAAAAAGATAGGGAGAGAGGGGAAAGTGAGAAATCACCCCCCAGGGGGGATGGCCATGCCACAGTTTCTTCACCTCCATTCTCCTCTTGAGATTTGGGGACACATGCGTGCATGTGTGTGCACAGCATGATTTTCAAGCCACCAGGTCCAGGACTGAGCTACTCAGTAGGCCATGTGGGAGCCAGTCACCTTAACCTCTGCTCCACCTCCTGGCCCTAAATTACTTTTTTAGACCAAACCAATGAATGCCATATATAAAGAGACATTCAATAGCTTTTATTATTGGTCATCTTTAATGAGTACAATGCTTTGTGCATGAAGGCTCAACATAACAGTTTTTAATACTTAAGACTTTTGCTGATATCAGATTTTGAATCTGTCTTACCAGTTCATATACTATTTTATAAATGGAATCAATAAAGATGAGGTTCATTAGGACATAGTTGGTAAAAATTAATGACTGTATAAGAAACTTATATATTTTCTACTAATTTGTTTTTAATTGTAATATCCTTCAATTTTGCTATAAAAATGTTTAATAACATCTCTGTGGCGGCTAAGATCATGGGCCTTGGTATCTACTTAGTTTCTAATTCTTGATCTTAGGGAATTTATTTAACCTTTCTTCTTCTTTTTTTGTTTTGAAAGATTTTTGCTATGGGCATGTACGCTCACTGGAGAGACAGAGACAGAGAGATAGAAAGTGAGAAATCACCCCCTACGGGGGCTGACCATGCTGCAGTCCCTTTTCCTTCACTCTCTTGGGATTTTGGGCATGCACATACACTTGCCTGGTGCAAGTTTTAAGCTACTAGGTCCAGGACTTAAACTGCAGTTGACTATGTGGTAGTCCAGTGATGTAATCATTACACCATCTGTTGGTTCCTTATTTAACCTTTTCTCTTAAGTTCGCTTGGAGAAAGTGTTGATAAATTTTGTACTGTGCCTGATACATAGTAAGTGCTCTGTCAGCCATTATCATCATTATTACAACATAGATTCTTTTTTTGTTAGCTTCTGTTGCACTCAAAATGAATTGAAAGGGGGGATGAAAGAGAAAGGTGACATATTTTGAAAATTCTAGAAAGGCAGAATGTGTGAATGGAGATTCTTTCTTTCTTTCTTTCTTTTTTTTTTTTTTTTTTGGAGACGTTTTTGCTATAGTGCACGTGAGCTCGCCAGAAAGACAGAGAGAGACAGAGAATCAGAAAGTGAGAAATCACCCCCCGCCAGGGGGGTGGCCATGCAGCATTCCCTTCTCCATTCTCCTCTCAGGATCTTGGGCACACACGCCCACGTGCCTGGCGTGAGTTTAAGCCATTGAGTCTGGGACTCAAACCCGCAGTCGACTACATGGGAGTCCAGCCACATAGCCATTATGCCATCTGCTGGTCCCTATTTCTTTAATTCCTTTTCCCACTGGTCTTTGAAATTTTGTTTCTCTTTTCAAAATCTTTTGTACCATTGTGATTGTTTGAAAGAACATAAACCCTTTAGTAACATTTTTGGCATAAAAGAGGTGATTATTATTGCTTGTTTTTTATATATTCATATTGATAATTAAACTGGACTGACGGTGGCAGTATTGACTATTAGCCAGCGTGTTGCCAGTGTGTTTTTTACAATGATAGCAGAAAAGAATTTAGAAGAAGCAGTTTAATAACTTACAGACCCTTTTGACTTTTCACCCCGCATCACATATCAGAATTGCAATTGACGAGGTTCAGATGCGAAGAGAAGTAAGCACGTTGGAGAGGAAATAACACTAGTCTCTCGGTTGTATAGGACAATCTTGCACATTGTGTTTTCTTCGTGCCTGAGTGGAATATATCTGATTTATGGTTTGAAAGAAAAGAACACATTTGAACTATTAAAAAAGTTGTATTTTTCTGCTTTTATTTTTTTTCTAGTTATGGATATATTTATGTGTGCTTACTTTGTATTTTAGAAATCACGTGCTTTTTAAAAAAAGTTGATGTTTACTTTTTCCTTGTTTTTGTCTCTTTCTTATTTTAAAATTTATTTTAGATCAATAAATGGACTTGGAAAAATTTTAGAAACACGAAGATCAAGGTACTTTTTTAAACCTGTTACTAATACTAGCAAATAATTGTAGTTATTAATGATAACCATTAAGTATGCTTGATTCTAATACGAGAAAGATAAAGTTGCATTTTAAGAAATAGGACCCAAAAATATTGTTTCAAATGCTCTTTATGAATTAGTTTGGTGTATTTAGTTAAAACATTTCCCTCTACAGAGTCAGGATAACACTGTATAACTGTGGTTTTGCTTAATGAGAAAGGAAACAAGACTTTTCAACTACTCAAGAAGGTAACTTAATAAAGAAATATGAAAAAGTAGTATATTTATTGAAAATTGAGGTATTTAAATGGCTTTTCAGCATTTTAAATGACTTTTTAATATTTAAAACCCTCCTTGGCATTTCATAGTTGTAAAAAAGCAAAGTCATGTAAAAATCTATGAATCTTTAAGTTTCTGGTAGATTTCTTTATATAAAGTTTTGATTTCTATTTCTTTCAGGTTCTTCGTTTTGTTCTGTTATACAAATGTACATTAGTTTATAAAATAGATGTTCTTTTAAACCATCTGTGAACTGTCTTTCTGTAAATTAACTCTGTTTTCCATTGAACGCTGTCGTGATCTCAGAAAATTTCTGTGGAGGTATTTTATTAAGCTCAGCAGCCATTAGACCCAGCCACATGCAGCCAGCAGCTCTGAAGCTCACAGCTGGCAGTCCAGTGCCACCCAGACCCTAGTCGAGAGATTTTCTTTGGAAGTGCAGCAGAGGCTTTAACTGAGTGACTTGACTGCTATGGCAGAGATTAGAGGTGCTGATAGACTGCCATAAGTGTTAGGCAATAACAGCAGCAGCTGCTTATGCATGTGAACAGCTGGGGAATTAATTTGGTATGCATTCTCGGGAGCCACTCATCTGCGGGCTGAAGTGGCAGAAGAATGCCCTTAGTGTAAGACGTCTGCAAGCACATGCCAAATGTGCATTTCAAATTCCATTGTAGAAAATCTCTGGTAATAGAACTGATATGATGAGCCGTTCTTTGGTATCTGTGTTCTTCCGATTGCATCTTTCACTTCCCTAATTCTTCACTACAAAATGACACATCGATCTTTGCATAATGCTTAAATAAGCTTGTAAAAATCATATGCATATGTAGCTGTGGTTCTGTCATGATAACAGTTATTTGGATTATAGTTACAAATACCTTAAATAAATTTTCTTCTTTTGTTTTCATTTTGGAGATATCCGTGTTCTGAGTAAAGAGTTTATCTTAATTAGTTTATTGTGTAATGATTTTATTTGTTTGACATTTCTAATATTTGTTGTTTTATAATATAGAACAGTAAATATGTAGTGACTTTTTTGTTAATTCAAGTGGATGAACAAACAAGTGTGTAACATCTTTTTTTAGAGAGAGATTTTTGCTGTAGAACGTGTATGCTCACCAGAAAGAGAGAGACAGACAGACAGAAAGTGAGAAATCACTGCCCAGGGGGATGGCCACATAGCAATCCCTTCTCTTCCATTCTCCTCTCAGGATCTTAGGCATGCATGCACAGGTTCCTGGTGTGAGTTTAAGCTGCCTGGTCCGGGACTCGAATCGTGGTCGAATACATGGAAGTCCAGTGACTTAGCCATTATGCCATCTCCTGGCCCCAACAAGTGAATAAAATCTTTTATCTTTTGTTTCTTCAGTATCTGGGTTTGCCAGTACACCTGAGAATCTAGGAACCTTCTGAAATAGTGCTTCCTTGCTGTGAAGACTAAAGTTGGATTAGGATCCTTTTAAGTGAAGAGCAGACACAGTACAGTTCTTATTATTGAGTCATGAATCTTGTATTATTCCCCGAAGCATAGCACCTTGAGCTTCCCAGTTTAGAAACTAGATTTGGTTCTTAACAAAATACTTAAAATCGCTCCAATAGGAGTTTTATTTTATTGTTTTTGTGTTTTGTTTCTGCTAGAGGGCAGAGAGAGGGAAGGGAGAAAATGGTCATACTGTAATCCCTTTTCCACTTCTACCTCCTTTGGGATTTGGAACTTAAAACATGTAGTCAACCATGTGGGATCCAGCTTTTTTAACCACCAGGCCATTAAGCTGGCCTGTTTTTTTTTTTTTTTTAAATTTTAATCCCTTTAGCATTTTATGATTAACAGTGCAAACTATAGAAAAGCTGCTATAAGAATGTATAGAAAAAGGCTCTCCTTGAATATTTGAGATTAAGGGATAAGAATAGCATATATCATCACCTTATTGGTCTGACTTAATGATTGAGAGGCAAGTGGATGTTCTGGTAGACCATGTAGACTTTAGAAGTAAGAGCAGAAAATCAGAAAGGCCATTCCTATCTTCTCTAGATTTTTGCTTATTTTAATTTTAGAGATCTAAGTGGACTGGACAGAGAACAAAACAAAACCCAGTTGATCAGTAATAAGCTAATAAGTTCAGCAAACCATTTATTGAACATTCCCCCGACTATTATTCATTTCATGGCATTGTAAGGATTTAAACAACACATAAGGCAAAAACCTGGCTTTTAAGAGGATCAGTCATTTGGAGGAAACAGAAGCAAGCAAGCAAAAAGCAACATGGTAGATATATCATAATAGGAATATTAAATGCATGGGATCCTATAAGAGTAGGAAGAGAGAGGAATGACTCTTCTTTCTTTTAGTTTATTTTATTCATGATAGAGTCCATACATGTGAGAGAGAGAAGCGCCCTTGTCACGATCTGGTCATGCTGCAGTCTCCTTTGTCCAGTCTGCAAACCCCTCAGGATCTTGTGTGTGTGTGTGTGTGCGTACACACGTGCCCTGCATGTTTTGGCATGTTATAGGGGGTGGGAATCTACAGCCAGTAATGTGGCTTCTAGCACTGCAGTGGCTTCTAGCACTACCGTGCCACCTAGGCTGGGCCTACTCTTGATGAAGAGCTGGGAACTTTTTTTTTTTTTTTTTTTTTTTTTTAAGAGAGGTTTTTCTATAGGGCACATGCTCTCACCAGGGAGATAGAAAGGGAGAAATCACCCCCCAGATGGAATGGCCATACTAAAAGCCCTTCTCCTCCACTCCCCTCTTGGGACTTTGGCATGCATGTGCTTGTGCCCAGTGTGTTTTAACATGTCGGGTCCAGGACTTGAACTGTGGTCAACTATATGGGAGTCCAGTGATGTATCCATTACACCCTCTTCTGGTCCCAAAATGAAGTACCTTTAAAAACACTCATTCTCTGAATTTGTTCTTTTTAAAATGAGAAAATAAAATATACCATGTATAATTGATATGATTACATGCTGTATTAATTATATTAGATATATTAAACATTTAATGCTCGAAAATTCCTTTTCCTAGAAATAGAGCAGATGTCTAGAGAATTTTAATTTTTGTTTGACAGCTAGCTCAGGTATCATTTATCTTCATTAGTACTATGCCGCTAAGATTTTATTACTTTTTTTGAAGTAGGAGAATAGGTTGTATCAGTTGTCGAAGGTTTTACAATTTGAAGATAAAAATAAAACACTAATCTATGCTTAATAGGCATCAAGATTATATATGTCACACTTTCTGTGATCCAAGGTTTCAAAGATTTATTCCTGTGCTTTCTTTTAAGCATTTTATAGTTATAGCTTTTTAAATTAAATCAATGATTGGTTTTTGAGTTAATTTTTATATATGTTGCCAGGGGGATGGCCACATAGCAATCCCTTCTCTTCCATTCTCCTCTCAGGATCTTAGGCATGCATGCACAGGTTCCTGGTGTGAGTTTAAGCTGCCTGGTCCGGGACTCGAATCGTGGTCGAATACATGGAAGTCCAGTGACTTAGCCATTATGCCATCTCCTGGCCCCAACAAGTGAATAAAATCTTTTATCTTTTGTTTCTTCAGTATCTGGGTTTGCCAGTACACCTGAGAATCTAGGAACCTTCTGAAATAGTGCTTCCTTGCTGTGAAGACTAAAGTTGGATTAGGATCCTTTTAAGTGAAGAGCAGACACAGTACAGTTCTTATTATTGAGTCATGAATCTTGTATTATTCCCCGAAGCATAGCACCTTGAGCTTCCCAGTTTAGAAACTAGATTTGGTTCTTAACAAAATACTTAAAATCGCTCCAATAGGAGTTTTATTTTATTGTTTTTGTGTTTTGTTTCTGCTAGAGGGCAGAGAGAGGGAAGGGAGAAAATGGTCATACTGTAATCCCTTTTCCACTTCTACCTCCTTTGGGATTTGGAACTTAAAACATGTAGTCAACCATGTGGGATCCAGCTTTTTTAACCACCAGGCCATTAAGCTGGCCTGTTTTTTTTTTTTTTTTTTTAATTTTAATCCCTAGCATTTTATGATTAAAAATGCAAACTATAGAAAAGCTGCTATAAGAATGTATAGAAAAAGGCTCTCCTTGAATATTTGAGATTAAGGGATAAGAATAGCATATATCATCACCTTATTGGTCTGACTTAATGATTGAGAGGCAAGTGGATGTTCTGGTAGACCATGTAGACTTTAGAAGTAAGAGCAGAAAATCAGAAAGGCCATTCCTATCTTCTCTAGATTTTTGCTTATTTTAATTTTAGAGATCTAAGTGGACTGGACAGAGAACAAAACAAAACCCAGTTGATCAGTAATAAGCTAATAAGTTCAGCAAACCATTTATTGAACATTCCCCCGACTATTATTCATTTCATGGCATTGTAAGGATTTAAACAACACATAAGGCAAAAACCTGGCTTTTAAGAGGATCAGTCATTTGGAGGAAACAGAAGCAAGCAAGCAAAAAGCAACATGGTAGATATATCATAATAGGAATATTAAATGCATGGGATCCTATAAGAGTAGGAAGAGAGAGGAATGACTCTTCTTTCTTTTAGTTTATTTTATTCATGATAGAGTCCATACATGTGAGAGAGAGAAGCGCCCTTGTCACGATCTGGTCATGCTGCAGTCTCCTTTGTCCAGTCTGCAAACCCCTCAGGATCTTGTGTGTGTGTGTGTGTGCGTACACACGTGCCGTGCATGTTTTGGCATGTTATAGGGGGTGGGAATCTACAGCCAGTAATGTGGCTTCTAGCACTGCAGTGGCTTCTAGCACTACCGTGCCACCTAGGCTGGGCCTACTCTTGATGAAGAGCTGGGAACTTTTTTTTTTTTTTTTTTTTTAAGAGAGATTTATGCTATAGGGCAAGTGCTCTCACTGGAGAGACAGAGAGACAGAAAGTGAGGAATCACCTCCCCGGGGGGATGGTCCTGCTGCAGTCCCTTCATCTCCATTCTTCTCTTGGGATTTTGAGTAGTCACACACACGTACCTTGTATGAGTCTTAAGCTGCTGGGCCTGGGACTTGAACTGTGGTCGACTACATCAAAGTCCAGCGATGTAACTGTTATGCCATCTGCTGGTTCCAAGTTGGGAACATTTTGACTAATGATTATTGATTATTGATCCGAATCTTAAGGAATGATTAAAAGTTCATCCATTCCAGGTGGACTAGAGTGAAGATGACTTTCCAGGTATGAGGAAGGTTTTGTTTTCCTGGGACCTGTAAATAGTTCAGAATGGCTAGAACATACAATTTACGTAGCAGAGAGGAAAAAGGAGATGTACCACAGAGGGCTTTGAGGGCTATAATACATAGTTTGGATTTTCTCCTGTTGGCAGGGGCCTTAGTGAAGGATTTTAAAAGCAGTATGACTTTGAGAGGCTGGCTCAGTGTGGGATGATTCTTTGATGTATAAGAAACACAGGATGGAAGAGGAGCTTGGTGTATGTGGGGGAGTGGAGATAGGTTCGGAAAAGGTGATTAGTTTACTTTTGTACTTTTTTGAGGTACCACTGGGAAAAGCATTTGGAAATTTAGTTCTAGTGTTGATGACTGTTGGACAGTATTTATAACGCCTTGATCTAGGATTGGCTGGCGTACCCTGTTTGTGATACTCACTGGAATTTGAAAAGATGACAGTTAATATCCCGAGAGTAGCAGCTGCAGTCCTCTCTCCATGTTGGTGGCCAAAATCCACTTCCTTTCCATTCTCCTGTCCTTGGTCTGGGGCTGCTCAACGTATTCTTTAGATGTAAGGAAAGTTGAAAGTAGCTCTTCGTAGGAAAAACTTTGGGTTTTCCTGTCACAGATAGTTCAAAACATTAGGAGAAAAAGGAACTTTGAAGTTTTCCTTTCCTCTTTTTGTATGCTTCATTTTCACATTCAAATTTTAAGTGATGGTTATGGTCTTTTTTATCTTTTTATTGTAATATTTTGAAAAAGATCTGATGTTTTTATCTCTGAAGGAGGAAATTAAATGTATTTGTTGCCATAGAAATTTGTTTTCTAGTGATATCCTTTGAATGAATGAATAATTTTTTTTTCAGGGCAATA
Organism: Tupaia belangeri chinensis; assembly: GCF_000334495.1. Taxonomy (NCBI): domain Eukaryota; kingdom Metazoa; phylum Chordata; class Mammalia; order Scandentia; family Tupaiidae; genus Tupaia; species Tupaia belangeri. The sequence goes on from NW_006159849.1 coordinate 6,158,670, forward strand.
CTAGATTTGGGGAAAGTTCATAGAAACTTTAATATAGAAGCCTCTCCAAAAAAAAGGTGCCAAAGGGACCAGCAGTTAGTGTAATGGCTATGTCACTAGACTCCCATGTAGTCGGCCACGGTTCGAGTTCTGGAAATGGTGGCTTAGACTCACGCTGGGCGCGTGTGCGTGTGTGCCCAAGATCCCGAGAGGAGAAGGGATTGCGGTGTGGCCATCCCCCCTGAGGGGTGATTTCTCACTTTCTTTCTCTCTGTCCCTCTGTCTTTCTGGTAAGCACATGTGCCCTATAGCAAAAACCTCTCCAAAAAAAAAAAAAAAAGAAAAGAAAAGAAACTTTAATATAGAAGCCTAGACTTTTTCTTTTGTTTACATAGAGAATTTGGCAAGAGATCTGAAATTTTATTTTATTTATTTTATTTTTTAAGAGGTTTTCACTATAGAGCACGTGTGCTCGCCAGACAGACAGAGACATAGAGACAGAAAGCGAGAAATCACCCCCCGGGGGGGGATGGTAACACCGCAATCCCTTCTCCTCCATTCTCCTCTCTGGATCTTGGGCACGCACGCACATGCGCCCAGCGTGAGTTTTAAGCCACTGGGTCCGGGACGCGAACCGCGGTCGACTACGTGTGAGTCCAGCGACATAGCCATTATGCTAACTGCTGGTTCCCCTGAAATTTTATTATGTTTCTCCATAGAGTATAATTTATCATACAGATATATTATTGTTCCTGTTTTGGAAAAGTATAAAGCAGAATTTCCTCTAAATGACATACTGTCAAGGACGTTCACAGTGAAACAGTAGTCTACTTAGAATCTCATGTTTCAAAACTAAATTTGATGTTCTCAAAATTGGTATATATAAACTTTATTTAGCTTTAAGCTATTTCCTAAGGTGAAGATGATAAACTTGAGGGAAACTTCATTCATCTATGACATGTTAGTATAAATATTTGCTCAACCTGTGAGGGTGAAAAAGGAATTATGTTTAATGTTAGGACTTCGGTCTGTTAGTGTAAATTGATATTTAAAAATTTCTTCATGGGACATTAACTTCTTTGCTTGATCATTTTTCCTAATTTTGCACATCTAGGCTGCCCAGAATTTGAAGTGTTACAGTCTGTTAACATAGAACTTTGGAGCATTCTTCTTTGAATAGGATGGGAATGTGTCTTGGGCAAAGATAAGCGTTGATAATCTGGTAGTATTGTTGCCTCAGTGCGGACATGTGACAGACTGTTGAGAATGAACAAAGCAGGCGCAGCTGGCCAGTCCTAAGTTAAAGGAGATGTTTTATCTTACATGGTTTGTGCATTTAAAAATAAATCTTGAATTTGACAAATGAAGTTTTGTTTCCCTTATGAGAAAATTTAATGTTTGGCAAATTTCTGAAGCTTTAATCTTTAAATTTAATTATGCTTTTGCTGATTATTTATTTTTTTTAGGATTCCTTCATTTTAGCTTTGATTATGGAGAAATCATTGGCCTCTGTTGTTTTATGGGCTTAGTTAACATTGTAACTCCATTATTAGTCTTTATAAATTTACTTTTGTATATTTAAAACAAACCTAATATTCATTAGGTCTTACTCTCATCTGATTTGAATTACATTTTGATAAGTATTTTTTTTTTTGAGAGTTTTTTTTGCTATATGGTGTGTGTGCTCGCCAGAAAGACAGAGAGAGACACAGAGACAGAAAGCGAGAAATCACCCCCCGGGGGGATGGCCACACTGCAATCCCTTCTCCTCCATTCTCCTCTCGGGATCTTGGGCACGCAAGCACACATTCCCAGCGTGAGTATAAACCACTGGGTCTGGGACTCGAACCGCAGTCGACCACATGGGAGTCTAGTGACATACATAGCCATTATGCCAACTGCTGGTTCCACATTTCTGATAAGTTTTAATGATCACTAAATAAGTGTCTATTCAGGTAGAGCACTAACTGGGAAGCTTCTTTCTTACATGCAAACTCAATCCGAATGAATGAAATTAAACCATGTGGATTAGGGTCCTACGATGAATTAATATTTATACTTCAGTTGTTTGATTCCTTGTTTTTTTCTTTCTTTTTTTTTTTTTTTGATATGTTTTTGCTATCAGGTGCGTGTACTCGCCAGAAAGACAGAGAGACAGAAAGTGAGAAATCACTCCCCAGGGTAGATGGCCATGCTGCAATCCCTTTTCCTCCGTTCTCCTCTTGGGATCTTGAGCACGCACGTACATGCACCCAGCGTGAGTTTAAACCACTGGGTCCGGGACTTGAACCACCGTCGGCTACATGGGAGTTCACTGACATAGCCATTATGCCAACTGCCGGTCCTTTGACTCCTTGCTTTTTTTTTCAAATGGTTTTTGCCTTGACCTTATGTCATTCACCTATTTTTATGAATGTATAATTTTTTATAAGAGCCTTCTTGTTTCTTGTCATTTTATGTTTTCACAAAATAATAATATATGCTGACTAATCTTTATGCCTACATTTTAAATTATAATTTTTTTTTTTTTTTTTGGAGAGGTTCTCACTATAGGGCGTGTGCGCTCGCCAGACAGACAGAGAGAGACATAGAGACAGAAAGCAAGAAATCACCCCCCCAGGGGGGATGGTCACACCGCAATCCCTTCTCCATTCTCCTCTCGGGATCTTGGGCACACACGCACATGTGCCCAGCATGAGTTCTAAGCCACCGGGTCCGGGACGTGAGCCGCAGTAGACTACATGGGAGTCCAGCGACATAGCCATTACGCTAACTGCTGGTTCTAAAATTATAATTTTAAATTGACATAATATTAATAATTACACATTTTATGGGATGCAGTATGTTTTTTTTGTTGTTGTTGTTACATGAGTTCAGTGTGTCATGATCATAATTGGGTAGTAAACCCATCCACTATCTCAAACAATTATTACTTTTGTGAAAATTCAAACTCCTCTCTTGTAGCTGTTTTGAAATGTGCATGAAATTGTAACCACCTGTAGTTATTCTACTGTGGTACGTAACCTAGAACTTGTTCTACTTTACTTTGTTCCCACATTTTTGGTAAAAGAACTTACTTGGTTAACTGAATGTATTTCATAAAATTTCCATTGTTCCATTCCAATGTTCACATTGAGTTTCTTCCTTGCAGAGTTGATCTTACCAGTGTTTTAGATCTTCATGCCTTTGACAGTCTCTCTGGAATAGGGTATGTTTTCTCTATTTTATTCACTTATTGTAATGCACATTCTATTGCACAGTTACAGGAATAATTTATACAGTTGCACCCTTGACCTAAGCTTCCCGTCATTCTTTTCACATACAAGACCATTCTCAATGAGTTAAGCTTTTTAAAGTTTTGTTATTGGTTTGGAAATCATAATGCATTTTCCTATAAAAATTACAGTGTAAATGATAGTTATCTTTAGAGAGTAATTTTTTATATTTCTGTGCCAGCTATTTTGTATAATACTCTTTTTACGAGGAAATGCATGTAGTACTTGGAAAATTTTATCTTTAAGTGCTCACGCCAACACCTACCTTCCCTGTAGTGATGGACCTGTCTTCTGCTTCATTCTGAGGCTATCTTTTTGAGAAGGCAGGGAAGAAAGATTAGCTATTCCTGGAGATCTGTATCCTTTTTTTTTTTAAATTGTGTTAAGAGCTTTTAATATGATAGCTGTAAACAGGGTTTTAAACATACAATGTGATGTTGTTAACTGCGGCCTTGGTCATGTACAGTGTATTTAGAACTTACTCATCTTGCTTAACTGAATGTTCACAGCCATTGAATAGCAACTATCTGTTTCCCCCAGTTTCTGGCAATCACCATTCCACTCCCTGCTTTGAAGGGATTGACAGCTTTAATTACCTGATAAAAGTGGAGTCATGCAGTGTCTGTCCATCTGTGACTGACTTATTTCACTTAGCAAAGTGTCCTCAAGGTTTATCTGTATCGTTGCATATGGCCTATTTTCTTTTTTAAGGCTGAATGATATTCCATTTTATGTATATATCACATTTGCTTTATCTAGTCATTTATTGGTTGACATTTAAATTGTTTCCATATCATGGCTATTGTGAATAATGTTCCACTGTATATTTTTAAGTCTCATGTGTCTAACAAGGTCATGAAAATAGGTATCTCCCAGGGTTTTTTTTTTATTATTATTATTGGTGAGATAATTTTGCTTAAGGATAGGCATAGTAGGTGGTTTTATGCTTGAGACTCCTAATTCCCATTCATGTAGATTTCTAACTTCGCGTTAGCTATGCCTTTAAAAACTAATTTCTTTTACCTAGTCCCCCCCTATCTAGTATTGTTAGTATTTGTTTAAGGTTTGTTTTTGTCATAGGGTGCATGTGCTCACTGGAAACAGAAAAACAAAGAGGGAAAGTGAGAAATCCCTCTCCCCCACCAGGGGCAGTGGCCACGCTGCAATCCCATTTCCACCATTCTCCTCTGGAGATTTTGGGCATACACGCACATGTGCCTGGCATAATTTTCAAGCCTCCAAGTCTGGGACTCTAACCATGTTGGGCCATGTAAGAATCTGGTGCCTTAATCACCACACCAACTGCTGGCCCCAGTGTTGTTCCCATTTTAAAGTAATGTCTAAAGTAATCTGTGAGGATAGGGCAAGAATCGTGTTTTACTTTACCTTATAAATTAGAGAATTAAAATTTACATATAGTTTGTAAAAGTATAAAATTTTCTTGGATTATTTTAGCACTAAAAGTGTGGAATAGGCAGGACAGTTATTTCCTCCTCCTCAGTTTGGAAAGTGAAACTCAAGAGAGGTAAGCTTAAGAGTTGTTCTAGAATTCAGGTCGTTAGTTACTAGCTGTTTATTTTACCTGCAGCCTTGTGTTGGAACCTTTTGTAGAGTAAATAAATTGCAAGTTAAAATGATAGAGATAGGTGGGGGGACTTGTGGAGTAATTTGCTCTTGGGAACCAGCACTATGGTGTCGGGCTGCAAGATTGGCCTATCCATCCTCAGCAGTGATCTAGCCAGTTTGCGGGCTGAGTGCCTCCAGATGCTAGACTCTGGGGCTGGTTTTCTGCACCCAAATGTAATGGAAGGGCATTTTGTTCCCAGCATCACCTTTGGTCACCCCTGTGGTAGAAAGCTTCTGAAAGCATCTAAGTCAGGACCCTTTCTTTGACCAGCACTCGAAGGTGTTCATGCCAGAACAGTGGGTGAAGCTGATGGCTGTAGCAGGAGTCAATCAATGCACCTTTCATCTCTAGGTTACCGAGAACCTAGGGACTTTGATTAAAGGTATTTGGGAGGGAGAGATGAGGGTTGGCCTTGCCATCAAACCAGGAACTACATTTGAGTACTTGGCACCACGGGCTAACCAAATAGATATGGCCTTGGTTATGACGGTGGAACCTGGATTGAGAGGACAGAAATTCATGGAAGACATGACAAGGTTCACTGGTTAAGGACCCCTTTCCCAACTCTGGATGTAGAGGTGCGATGGTGGAGTAGGGCCTAACACGTTCCATACGTGTGCAGAGGGAGGAGCTAACACGATTGTGTCCGGCAGTGCCATTGTGAAGAGAAAAGACCCCTGATCTATCATCAGCCCGTTAAAAAATGTTTGCTCAGAAGCTGCTCAGAAATGTTCTCTTGATCAATGAAACGGCAAGAATCCCAGTGTGTTCAAGAAATCTTTTTATTGGAAAACAGGAGTATTGACTACCAAGTTGTATCACAGCTGAGATAGTGCTGCTTTTCTGAGCAATTACTCATTCTAGTGATTAAAATCTATTGCATAGAATATTCTAAGAGGTTAGAAATTGGTGTGTAAAAGACATTTTTAGTGATGCATTTTAAAAGATTGATGTAGTGATATACTGTTATTACTGGGAGATTTGATTTTTTTAAAATAAAGAGTGAAAATATGCCTATATTAAGATTTCAATCAGAAATGTGTCTTAATGCGAAAGGAGGGTATATTAGCCACATTAATTTTTTTTTCATTCTGTATTTCTCATTAAAAAGGAAAAAAATGATAAAGACATTTCTAGAGTTCTTGGACAAAACTAGTGTCTGCCTTTCTAGTTCAGTTAGTAGAAAGGCAGGAAAGTTTGATGTGCTTGAACTACTACAGATGAGTGATTTCTACTTTTTTTTTTTTTTAAAGAATTATTTTTTAAATTTTGACCAGAGTGGGATAGAGTGAGAGAGAGAGAAAGTAAGCCACCAGGTCTGGGACTTGAACCACGATCAGCCATATGGGAGTCCAGCGCTCCTTAATCACTATGCCACCTGCCAGCCCCATGTGATTTCTACTTTTAAAACAGTCCTTGTAAGTAGTCACTTTAAGACCAAAGTGACTACTTGTTGCTTTATGGTAGGAATAGTTACATTTTTTCAGGCTACTCCTATAAAAAGTTGTGGTATCTCCCTTTGGCACCCTGAACTGTCTTCTCTGCTATCAACCTAAGGTTTCCAGCATCAGTTATGCTTGGTAATGATTGATTATGTAGTACAAAATTAATCAGAATTACACTAAGTTTTTTCACACAAGCTTTTGTGTTTCTAATTTTGAAGTAAAAGACTTCTCCCCCATCACAGGAATATTCCTGAGCATAAACTTGGATTGGACATTAAAAGTGGTCTTTTCTCCCTTAATGCTGGCTGGAGTAGGAAGAAGGTTGGCTGAGGTTGTCACCTAATTCTAGGAGCCTAAGAGCCTTTGTCTTTCTCCAATGACCAGAAGTTTAGCCCATCCTAACCTTTATCTTACTGAGCCTTCCCTTTTTACTCTCAAGAATCCAGTACATTTCATTTGATTAGTTAATATTTTTCCAGCAGTATTTAATGCTTTTTCTCTCATCTTCACATTTGGTTTAGAATGATATGATTTTATTCGAAGCTATGGGCAATTTCGATGATGACAGATCTGTGATATACTTAAATGTGTTTATAGAAGAGGGTAAATGAAAATACTGCCCAAAGTTTACTTTTCTTAAGCTCATTTATCTATGTTGCATATAAGAACTTGGTTGTCATATATGTAAAACACCAAAATATTTCAGTTGAAATCTTTGTTTTTTTCCTTTACTTTATTTCTTTAGAAAAAATTATGTGAAATTATTTCCCATTTTGATATGTGGCGTATCAATTTTTGTTTTTTTCTTTTATAATTATGTATTTTGCTGTAATTTGCTATAATAAAAATACTTTCTTCATAGCCTCTACTTCTTTGTCATTTTGTGTTTCACTAGAGAAAAATAGAGAAGGTGCTAGTTCCAGCTTACTATGAAAAGAACTAAATTTTTTCTTTTTTTTTTTCTTAAAACACAATGGTTTACATACAGAGCACTAAGCTATTTGTGATGTATGCACTTTACTCAACAAAAATTGTTACCGTTACAAGTTTACAAGTAAATCTGTAAACTGGCCATCCCAATTCATCAGTTTTAGGTTTTGGTAGCATATGCTTGTCCCCTTGACTGGATTACACTTTTTAAAATTTGTATGATAAAGAGCAAATGAAGGGCATAACATTCTGAGACTTACTAGCTAAACTTAAATGTTCACTATTAAATTGTTGACATTTTTGATTGCACATGAAGTTTGAGGCAGTCATTATCCAATAACATTGACTATTGAACAGATGGAAAATGCGTGTTATTCTTCAAAGTTTTTCTAAAGGAATCTCATTCTACCCTTTATTAAGAGCAGTTATAATGCTTTAGTGACACTTGGAAAAGTCACTATTTAATGTGATCCTGTCACTATAGATAGGCCTTTGCTTTACTTTTTTTTGTGCTGAGCTGCTAAACAGAATGCTTTCCTGAACAACCAGATGGAAGGGATTTAATCTGACACTCTCTCTACTAAGACCCCCCCCCCCAGAGAGAACAATTTTCCCCCGATTTAATCTGACACTCTCTCTACTAAGACCCCCCCCCCCCAGAGAGACTCATTTTCCTCCAACAGTTTCCTACAAGTCCTTTCTCTTTCCTAAACTTGCTGTTACTAATTTACCCCTCACTGTTCTTCTAGGCAAAACATCTGCAAGGTTTTAAGTCCTTTCCCCCTTCCACCCTGTCCGCCTCAGTGTCAAGATGTGTGCTGCAGTTGTTATGATTGTGATTTGTTATGCCACGTTGATCTTCATGCTCTTCTTATAGCAAAACAAATGATCTTTAAGTTTCTGACTTTATTTTCTCTCAACCAGTAGATGACTCTATAGGAAGTTTATCTTTATGGATACTGTTTGTTGTTTAATAGGTAGATATGTTCACAGGAAGATGTCGACAGGAACATTTATCCTTCTAACTCTTTTTAGGTACCGGTGTTAATTTTCTATTTGGAAGCATAGGGAGAATAAGAAACTCTAAGTCGTACTAAAATGCTTATGTTCCTTTTTCTAAGACTTATCAGAATTATAAACAAATTTCGTATTGTTAAAAGGTATTTTTTTTCTTGGGACCAGCAGTTGGTGTAATGGTTACGTTACTAGACTCCCACGTAGTTGACCACGATTTGAATCCCAGACCTGGCAGAAGCTCACGCCGGGCACATTTGCATGCATGCCCAAGATCCATAGAGGAGAAGGGATTGAGGGGTGGCTATCCCCTGGGGGTGATTTTTTACTTTCTATCTGTCTCTCTGGGAAGTGCATGTACTTTATAAAAAAAAAAAAATTAACTCTCTCAAAAACAAAAATGTGGGACCAGCAGTTAGTGTAATGGCTATGTCGCTGGACTCCCACGTAGTTGACCGCGGTTCACGTCCCAGACCCGGTGGCTTAAACTCACGCCGGGCGTGTGTGTGTGTGTGCCCAAAATCCGGAGAGGTGAATGGAGGAGAAGGGATTGTGGCGTGGACATCCCCCCTGGGGGGTGATTTCTCTCTTTTCTGTCTCTCTGTCTGTCTCTGGCGAGCGCACGCACCCTATAGCAAAAACCTCTCAAAAAAAATGTATTTTCTCTTTATAGTGCGCATATACATGTGTGACTTTATGTGAATTTTAAGGCGTTTTTAAAAAATTTATCAGCTTTTTGGGGCCAGCAGGTGACGTGGCGCTTTAGGAACTAGATTCTCACATGCCAATCACCATTCAAGTCCTGTCCCAGTGAGCTTGAAAATCAAGCTCGGCCCATGTATGTGCATGTGTGCCCAAAATCCTTAGAGGAGGATGGAGGAGAAGGGATTGTGGAGCGGCCATCTCACTGGAGGGTGGTTTCTTACTTTCCTTCTCTCTGTCTCTTGCCAGTGAGCACATGCACCCTATGGCAAAAACCTTAAAAAAAAAAAAAAAATCTTGCCAAGCTCTTTTAGGATATGTGAACAGCATGTAAAACGGGAACTGTAGAATAGATTCAGTTATGGAAAGTCTCTTCCTTATTTAGCCTTGTGTCTCTAAGTTATACGTAAAGGGTAATCAGGAGTGTGTTGATCTCTGAATTTATATTTAGTTGTTCTTAGTTTGCAGAAAAAACTTCATCATGTGCCAGCAACACAACCTCACCTTGATCAGGTAAAGTTACCTTTAAAAATATTTTTTAAGTATCTTTTTAACTAAATTGTCTGTGTTTGTAACAGTTTTATTAGAACTCATTCTAAAATGGTATTTTCAGACTGTGTTGATAATTTTCAGAGTGTTAGATACTTTTGATATCATCTAATCCAACTTCCTTAATGCATAATAGGAATTCACCAAACCAACATTCTTTCAAATCTTAAATAGCTTTTTCATCCTCTAAGCATGTTTTGATCAGTTCTTCTGATGGGATTTATTTCTTAAAAGCAGCCTAGGAGGCCCCACCACAGTGACACAAGTAGTAGAGTGTTGTTTTGTGGTGGCTGGGAGGCCCTGGTTCATTTCCTAGCCCAACCTAAGCAGGCCAGGCATAGTGGCACATGCCAGTGGTCGTAGCTGAGTCGAAGCTGGGGCAGGAGGATTACAGCATGGTTAAACTCTGTCAGATATACTTCTCTCCCTCACTTGCTCCTGCTTTCTCGGTCATAAAATAAAAAGCAGCCTAAGGATTCTGTATATAGTCTATTTCTAACTATGTTGAACAAACTGATTAAAGAAACATCTGGTGTAAGCATAGTTTATGTAAGTAGTTGTCTTTAAGTTTTATTCTCAGGTAGTACTGTGAATTTGAACTCCTTGAGTGTTTTGCATCTAAAATTGTAATCACAGAGCTTTAAGATGCTAGGAACAAAATAAATATATTTTCAGCACATACATGTTTCAGTAAAGCAGGCCCTAGATGGTAGAGTTTTAGGATAAATTCTTTGTGCTGTTAATATGCAGTGAGAGGGAGGGGATGTGTGAGTGAGCGCGTATTTAAGGGGAGCTATACTGCATGATCATGGCACCTTTCTCTAAGAAACTTAATAAAATATTCATCCTCACTTACCCTTGAAATGAGTTGGTAAAATTAATACAGATCCTTAGAAACAGGAATTTGGGGAGATGTCAGCTGTTTATGATGCTCACTATCAGTTATAAAGATGAACTTGAAACACATTTGTACTGAACTTCTGAGTAAAGGACATTGTAGTAGGAGACATAGAGTTTAAAAGATTGTGTACTCACAAGACCATGTACAACAGCTAATACTGAAACCCATAGTATCTTGAATAGAGTCCCATTATGATGCTTATAATGCATTGTAGTTTTGGTTGAAATGTTTTTTCTTTGGGCCAACAGGTAGTGTGGGGGTTATGGCACTGGATCCCACATGGCTGACTTGTGGTTCAAATCCTGGACCCGGTGACTTGAAAAACATGTCAGGCATGTGCACCCACAAAAATCTTGATCGGAGAATGGTGGAGAAGGGGCTGTAGTGTGGCCCCCCGGAGATGATTTCTCATTTCCTTCTCTCTATGTCTGACTCTGGTGAGTGCACATACTCTATAGCAAAAATCTTTAAAAAAAAAAAAAAAAAAAGAAAAGAAAAGAAAAAGAAGAAAAGAAAGAAAAAAATTCTTTTTCTTTGTATTAGCTTATAAATTCCTTATATAAATTTTTCATCACATAGCACAGGCTTGGTATATTATGGGTACTCAGTGAATATCTATTAAAAGAATTAAAATTTGTGATACTCAGATGGGGATATAAATCAGAATCACTTGTGGAGACTTTTTTCTTTTCTTCTTCTAGTCTTTTTTTTTTTTTTTTGTGCTATAGGGTGCTTGCAATCCCCAGAGAGATAGGGAGAGACAGTGAAGTGCCTCCCCCAGGGGGATTTCCATGCCATAATCTCTTCTCCTTTACTCTCCTCCTGGGATTTTGGGCACATATACACACCCACCTGGTGTGATTTCCAAGCCTCCAGGTCTGGGACTTGAACCATGGTCATACCACATGGGAATTCAGTAACTTAAGCACTTCGCCACCTGCTAGACCTAGAGATAGTTCTTTTAATTAGACACTTAGTAGTTCCTGCCCCTCAAATCTTCAGGAGTGAGACTTAAATATATGCATATTAAAATGTATTTTGAATATTTCTTTTCTGAAAAATTCAAAGATATATAAAGGTAGAGAGAACAGGGAGCAGCAGGTGGCATGGTAGTTAAGGCACTGGACTCCCACATGGACCACCATGCAAGTTCCAGACCTGGTGGCTTGAAAATCATGCCAGTGCTTGTGTGTGCACATCCAAAATCCCATGAGGAGGATGGAGGGGAAGGGATTGCAGTGTGGCCATTCACCCTCACAGGGTACTTCTCATTTTCCCTCTGTCTGTCTCTAGTGAGCACACCTGCCCTATGGCAAAAAAAAAAAAAAAAAAAAAGTGTAACAGTGAAATGAACCCATTATATTGCATCACCAGGTTTTAATGATGTCAGTCTTTTGCCAATTTTATTTTCTATTTCATCTATCCTCCTGACATTTCTTTTGTTGGATAGTTTTTAAATTTTGTCTTAAACAGACAATTTCATGCATGTATGAGAGGAGAACAGTGTAATGAACCTTATGTACCCATCCTTCTTGCTGGAGTTTATTTAAGCAAATCTCAGACATAATGTCATTTCACCAGTAAATAGAGCATGTCTCTCCCTCCCTCTGCCTTTTTAAAAAAATGCCCTACAGGAGCTTCTGATCGACTTTTCTGCTTTAGATATATAAACATAGTGCAGAATATAATACAGAGAACTGTGGAGCCCAGAGGCATGAACTGTCTTGATGCTGGAATGGGTGGGTATGCCTGTAGACCAAAGAACCAGAAGTCTGGTCTATACTACTCACTACTTGACAAAAGCTAGTCTTGAGAAACTAGAGTTTGTGACTAAGTTAAGGAATTTATGCAGTGAGGCCATGATGGGGAGAGAGTAGCCCAGAGTTTTTAGTGTTTCTGTTATACTAAATGACATATAGACCTTGTTAAGGGGAGGGTGATTGTCAGGTACATGTAGAAGCAAAGGGCTAGTTACTCACTGCTCAGGGCAGAATGACAAAGAGGCCTGCTTATTGTCTCTGGCAGGATCACAGCAAGACTTCTAGCACTGTGGGGGAGGGCAACTGCCTTAGGGGCAGTTTTCATTCTGAGCATTCAGAATGGAATGACCAATTTTTAGTTCTCTGTGAGGGGCTTAAGGATATTACTGTAAAAGTAGTGAGGGTCTGGGTGTGGCTTTGCAGTGTTTGAACTGATGAAATCTCTGTGGTCTTGTAGGAGGGATCTGGTAGAGTATTTCCCCTCCCTACCTCCATAGCTTGCTATCTGTAAAGACTTGATAAAGTATTGTTAACTATCATCAGTTAAACATTAGACTCAATCAATTGTGAGGAAGGTAAGTGGTTAGGTTCTGTAAGATCCACTGTGAGGAAAGTAAATGAAGTTAAAGACTGATTTTCCTAAGATTTCATCTATTAGGATGGACGCTAAGGGCCAGTAGGTGGCATGGTGCTTAAGGCACTGGATCCCACATGGGCAGCTCTGCTGTGCAAGTCTTACACCCGGCAGCTTGTAAAATATACCAGGCATGTGTGTGTGCATATGTCCCCAAAATCCTGAGAGGAGAATGGAGGAGAAGGGATTGCAGTATGGCCACCCCCCACCTTGGGGGATGATTTCTCACTTTCCCTCTCTTTCTATGTCTCTCTCCAGTGAGCTCAGGTGCCTTATGGCAAAAGTCTGAAGGAAAAAAAAAAAAGATTAAGAACAATAATTTTCCATTCCTAGTTTTATGTATATAAATAAATACAAAAAAAAAAAAGAACAATAGAGTCATTTTGCTTCTCTTCTGGCTGGGTTCTAGTCACATTTGGTTCAGTGGATCTAAGCTGTAGAGGAGGAAACACACTTTCTCTTACCTATCACTAGGTTCATGACTGATGTCCCTATAACAGAAGACAGATTTGTAGTAAGGGGAGAACATAAAAATTTATTTAATAACTTTTACATGATATAAGAACCATTATGAGGAAATGAAGACCTAAAAATATTAGTAGTAGTGAATTTATTTACTTACTGCTTGCTATAGGGTGTATGTGCTTGCCAAAGAAAGGCAGAGAAAGAGAGAAAGTGAGAAATCACCCCCAAGAGGGAAAGGCTATGCCATATCCCTTTTCCGTTCCCCCTCCTTTCAGGTTTTTGAGCATGTACACACACGTGCCTGGCAAAGTTTTCAAGCTACTGTGTCTAGGACTTGACCTTGTAGTTAGCCACGTTGGATCCATGTGCCTTTGCCACATCACCATCTGGACCAGTTAGTTATATTTTTATGCTAATTATAGAAGTGGGTAATTTTAGAGAAGTATGACTGGATAAAAAAAGACATGATCTGAGCCAGCAGGTGACTCAGAGCTCAAGGCAGCTGGATTTCACATGACTGACAGTGTGGTTTGAGTCCTGGACCCAGGGACTTAGAAATCATGCCGGGCATGTGTGCATAGTGCCCAAAATCCCAAGAGGAGAAGGGATTGCAGCATGGCCATCTCCCCTGCAAGGTGATTTCTCTCTCTCTGTCTCCCCCCCGCCTCTGGCAAGCACATGTGCCCTATGGCACACCCCACCCCTCCAAAAAAAGATTTCCAAAATTACAGTTTCCTTGTGCTATTCTGACCTACCTACCAGAAAGTATTTTGAACTGGTAGTTTTTTGTTTCATTTTTTAAGAAGAGATTTTTGCTATAGGGTATGTGCACTCATCTGAGAGAGACAGAGACACAGAGACAGAAAGTAAGAAATTCCCCCAGGAAGGGAAAGCCATACAGCAGTCCCTTCTCCATTCTCCTTTTGAGATTCTGGGCATGCACATGCATGCACCTGGTGTGAGTTTCAAGCTACCAGGTCTGGGACTCAGACTATGGTCAACCCTGTGGAAGTCCAGTGACGTAACCATTACACTATCTGCTGATCCCAGACTGTAGTGTTTCTTTACAAGAAGAATGGAAACAACAATCCAAATGTTTAAAAATGGGAGGGACATCTCCACAACACAGCAATTAAGTGCTGTGCAGAGGACACCACGTCTCATGTGGCCCTCTGGATACTGAATCGTGGCCCCAATAAACAAGCCAGGAGCATATGCAGACATACTCGGTATCTGGACAGGATGAAGAAATGTTAGGAAAAAAAAGAGTGGCATGGCTAGACCCCACTGGAGGATGATGTCTCTCGCTCTCTCTCATGCGCTCACATCCTTTGGCATTAAAAGAACAAAATAAAAGTGAGAAAATGATGATGTTCCCTACCAGCAGGCATGAGTGAAATAGTTGGTCTTTGTTCCAGTTTCCTGCAAACTGCTCCTGAAATCCTTTTTTTCTTTTTCTTTTCTTTCTTTATTTTTTTTTAGAGATTTTTGCTATAGGGCTTGTACACTTGCTGGAAACATAGAGAGACAGTGAGAAATCACACCACATGTTTGGCCACTGAAGTCAGTTCAGGGGGATGGCCACGCTGCAATCCCTCTTCCTCCACTGTCCTTTTGGGATTTGGGGCACACATGCACATGCACCTGGCCTGAGTTTCAAGTTGCCTGATCTAGGACTTGAACCATGGTCAACCACGTGGGAGCCCAGTACCTTAACGCACTGTGCCACCTGCTGGCCTTCACACCTGAAATCTTTGAAATCTCCAAAGTAATAAGTATCTAAGTATCTATTTTTATGCAAATAAGTTGACTGACTGATGAGTGGCAGCTTCTGGGTAGTTTTCGAATGAGTAGAGGGTTGGGACTTTCAGGCCTTCCCTCAACCTTGAGGATAAGAGGAGAGGCAGAAAAGTAAGTTGATTACTAGTGGTCAGTGATTGAGTCAGTCAGGCCTGTGCCATGAAGCTTCCATTAAAAAAACAAAAGGGCCGTTCAGAGAGTTTGTTGGTAGCTGAACATGTGGCAGTTCTGGGGGCCATCTGCCAGGAAAGTGCATGAGAGTTCCAGCCCCTTCTCTTAGGCCTTGCTCTGTGCATCTCTTCTTTTGTACTGTTGTAATATCCTTTTTAATGAACTGGTAAATGTAAGTAAGTGTTTTTCTGAGATCTGTGAATCACTCTAGCAAATTAAACCTGAGGAGAAAGGAGTTGTGGAAACCCAATTTATAGCCTGTATGTAAAAAAACACAGGTTAAACGACTTGGGGCTTATAATTGGCATAGAAAGTGGGGCTGAGCCCTCCACCTGTGGAATCTGAGGATAGAGTCAGAGATGAATTAAATTAGAGGGTACTCAGCTGGACTCTGGTGCAGAATTGATCACTTACACACCTGTGGAAAAACCCCCTCACTCTCACCTCCCCACACGTTTGCCGACTGAAGTCTTCTGTGTTGACCGTTGAGTGGAAGTAGAGGGAAACTGAAGTTGTTTTTACCTTTATTTTCAGAGCAGGTCTCTAGTGTAGAAGTCTTGGTCGATGATTTGCACTGGAATCCTGGTCACAGGTATTGAGCTTTAATTTGCCGGGCTGAGAACCCATGCTCTCTGGCTGGCTGTGTTACATAAGCTGGGTTGCATTTTGGAGTCAGGAGACCAAGCAGAGAATGAGGGCTGAACCGTGTTGATCATAGTGAGACAGGAAATGGGATACGTGGACAGCTGGTTTGCAGGTAGACTTCCTGTATGATGAATCTTTACAAGGGCATACATCCCTTATATAATACTGTTTAAGCTAAGAATAAAGCAGTGTTACCTAAAATTATATTGTGTGTTGATACATTCTCAATATTAAAAGCTAAGTTATTCAATTTGAATAAAATACATTCTAAGCAGTTTGATGGCTGAATTTACTCTTTTCATTTTATATATATATATATATAAAATTTCTCCCATGAGGAAAGAAAAGAAGAGAGACAGAGGGAGAGAGGCAGACAGACATTCTCAACAGAGTCTCAACACCACAGTCCATGCCTCACCAGCCCATGCCATAGGCATGCTCATGGTCAGTGTTATTTTAAAGTCTCTGGACCCTAATCTGGAACCTTCTCAGCTGGGTCAGCCTCAAAGAGCATTGTGTTTTACCACTGTGCCACCATCTGGCCCCTTAAATTGATCTTTACAGTTACTGTTGGTTGTTCTCTAAAGTGGGGTAAAATGCAGTTCTGTGTTTTCATATTTCTACTTTGAGCCTATTTTATTGTCTAATGATGGGTAAGATCGCTGGACCAGATGTGCAGCTCTAGGAATTGATGCAGAGCTGTGCTTTTAGTATGTTTTTTTGTTCCTGCCATTTTAAGCCATTTTGAGCTTGCCCCAAACATCTTCTTATAAGAGAGGGTTGGAGTTTTCAAATTATGTGACCTGTTAGAGGAAATCTTAAAGTTTTGGTTCTTGGGTAGCAGGTGGTGTGGAGGTTAGGGCACTAGATCCCATGTGGCCAACTTAGGGATTCAAGTCCCAGATCTGGCAGCTTGAAAAATCACACTGGGCACATGTGCATGTCCAAAATCTCCAGAACAAACTAGAGAAGGAGGGATTGAGGTGTGGCCACCTTTCTGGGAATAATTTCTCACTTTCCCTATCTCTCTCTCTCCCTCAGGTGAGTGCACATGCCCTATTGTAAAATCTAAAAATAAAGATACAGATTCTTTAGCATAGACAGTAAAGAATTTATCAAAATAAAAGAATAAATAAATCTTTAAGTAAAATTTTTTAAGTAGATGTTATCTACCTTCTGAAGCCAAAGATGACATGTACTATCATTCTCACCTCTGAAAAAATTTTTCCTGGATTGTGCTTGCTCAGTAGAAATGAACCAAAACTTTCCTTTGTATTTATTTTTCCAAGAGAACAGAGTCACACTTACTTTTGAATTTTACTCCTGGTTCTGGGTAGTTTATTTTTTTGAGCCTCATCTCCCCGCAGAGGGTAAAATGGAAATAGTATTTTTTTTTTTGGAGAGATTTTCTCTATAGGGTACGTGCGCTTGCCAGATAGACAGAGACATAGAGACAGAAAGCAAGAAATCGCCCCCCCAGGGGGGATGGTCACGCCACAATCCCTTCTCCTCCATTCTCTTCTCGGGATCTTGGGCACGCACGCACATGCACCCGGCATGAGTTTTAAGCCACCAGGTCCGGGACGCAAACCACGGTCGACTACGAGGGAGTCCAGTGACATAGCCATTACACTAACTGCTGGTTCTAAAATGGAAATAGTTTTATGCCTCGGGATTGTTATGAGAAATAGTGAAAAGATTACATATTGTGACCCAGGCAAAAGTACTTCGTTCCATACAGAGTCAGTAGACAGCAGAGGCATGCAAAAAGTTCACAGAAAATGCCTATTATAAAAAATTGTGCGTGGGTCTGGGCGCGTGTGTGTGCGCGTGCTCAAGATCCCAAGAGGAGAATGGAGGAGAAGGGATTGCAGCCTGGCCATCCCCCCTGGGGGGTGATTTCTCGCTTTCTGTCTCTGTCTCTCTCTGTCTGGCGAGAGCGCATGCACCCTATAGCAAAAACCTTTCAAAAAAACCCCAAAACTCTGCGTGGGTTTAATTTTTTTTTTTGCACCAAAACAACTCATACTTTAATTCTATTTTTCTACAAACTGTTTGAGGTCCCCTCGTGTATTGGTTTCATTTCTTATTATGGCTATGAATCCAAGAAAGAATGGATTAAGTAATAAATGCCCTTTCATGAGAATTTTTGTCTTTTTTATTTTTACGTGAAATAGTATTTTGTGAAAATACTAAACTATTGGTCAACTCTACAAAATATAGATAATAAAGTTATTCCAAAATATCAGCATAGAGTCAGAAAAATATACCTAATATATATTGTTAGACAACATAAAATTCTATGAGCACATTTCTTACTTTTCACCATAAACTTATTTTTTTTTAAATGTATTTTCTTCATTTATGATAGAGTGCACTCATGCACATGTAAGAGAGGGAGCGAGGTAAGTGCCGGCCAGAGTCTGGTCAGCCGCGCCATCACCTGCCTCCCATCCTCCAGCCTGTCAGATCTTGGACGTACACTTGAGTTTCCAGCATGATTTTAGGCTGGGTGGGCCAGGGATTCGAATCATTGTCACCATGTGGGATCTGGCTTCTCTTAAGCAGCATGTTACACCTGCACCACGGAATTGTCCCTAAAATATGATTCTTAAAAAGTATATTGACAGGCTACTTAAAATGATTATTTCTTCTGATTGTTATTACAGAGTATTGTTACAATCACATTTGAAGTACCAGGAAATGCACATGAAGAAAATCTAAATGTCTTTATTCAGGTGAGTGCAATTTTTAACTGATGAATGATTTATCAACTATTTGTTACACACTTGTTGTTATTACCAATGGTCAGTCTTGTTAAAATGTGTCATTTGATACAGAATCTCCTATGGGAAAAGAATGTGAGGAGCAAGGACAATCGCTGCATGGAGGTCATACGGCTAAAGGTGCAGTATGCAGTTTACCACTGTAGACTACTGGACCAAAGTCCTTTTCTTGGCTGTTATATAAAAACTATATTTGGTTTTAAAGAGAAGCACCTGGGGGCCGACAGGTGGCATGGTGGTTAAGTGCGTGCAGTGATTTGAGTGCTAGACCTGGTGGTTTGCTTTCTCATTTTCTCTCTCTCTCTGTCCCTTTCTGGTCAAATTAAGATAAATAAATAAATAAAGTTAAATAATTATTTTAAAAAATTATTTAAGGAGAAGCACTGGCTTTACTGCAAATAATTTGAGTCTGTTTTCATTTTCCTTTATTATTTCCATCACTGCACAAAGCCTGATTTATTTGCTGTGCTTCATTTAGTGTTGCACCTAAAACAACCTGTGTGCTTTGAAATGCTGCCCGTTCTCTACTCACAGTTGTTCCGAGCAGTTCTATGGCCAATGAGCTCAGCTTAGCTCCATGAAAACTCTCTTTCTCTTGGCACAAGGTCGGTCACTTGAAGAAAACAGTACCTGTTTTTCCAAGAGAGTTTCTTTAACAGAGAAATAATGTTGGAAACCCTGCTATTGCCAAGCCTCCTACTTCTTGGTGCATTCAGTAGCTACTAAACAGTCACATGCTAAACAAAGTTACAGGAGACCAGAAATGTTCTAGTTCTGTATTTGGGAACTCATTTCTATCACTTGACTTTTGGTCACAGTCATTTAAGTGTCTACTCATCTACCTACAAGTGCCCAGAAAGTTTTTATTATTACTGTTAATTATTGTTGGTAGTTACTAGATTCTTTCTGCAATCAGCAGCTGACTTCCTCAGGTCACTAGAATGACAGAAGTTGAAACAATCAAGAAATTATTTAGATACAGATTTTGTCACACTGTGTGCTAGCTCTGCCTAGGAGTAGAGCTGTAGAGCCACACAGGTGATTCCCAGTCTACCTCCAAGTCACTCCCGCTCGTAACTAAGCCAGGTCTCCTGTTCATTAGGGCTACATGGAGTATTTCTTTTTGTAACTGCTTTTTGTCTTCTTATACTGAGTGAGGGCAGGGAGTTACCTAGAGAAGCAGCAGTTTGGACATTTACATTAATGATACCACAGAGCTTGTCTTGGGTCATCCTGGTCTGGATTTTGTCCTTAGATAGTTAAGACTTTTGTTGTTGTTTTTGATTTTTACCATAGGGTATGTGTGCTCACTGGGAAGAGATAAAGAAGTGAGAAAATCACCCTTAAGGATGGATGGCCACACCACAACCACAGTCCCTTCTCTTTCATCCTTCTCTTGGGATTTTGGGCGCACACACACACACACACACACACACACGGAGTGATTTTCAAGCTGTCGGGTCTAGGACTTGAACCATGGTCGACCATGTGGGAGTCCAATACCTTAACCACTATGCCACCCGCTAGTCTGGATATGTGACAGTTTTTCTGTAGTTGTCCTCTTTGGTTCTTCCTTTGGCCTTACTCTCATCACAACACTGAGGGATTCTAAAGCAAACCAGTCCATCTCCATAGCCTTCCATTTCTTTCTGTTATAAAGTATTCGTCTTAAAATCATCAACATGTTTAAAATGTTAACTTTAGTAACAGCTAATCCTTTCCAAGGAGTTTATTATAAAAATTCAAATTTAGGAAGCAGAACACAAAACTAGGCATAAGAAAAGAAAAACTAGAAGGAAATACACTTAAAATATATAGTTTGGGGACCAGCAGGTGGCTTGGTGGTTAAGGCACTGAACACTCCAACATGGCCTATCATGGTTCCAGTCCCGGACCTGGTGGCTTGCTTTCTCACTTTACCCCTCTCTCTCTCTCTCTGTGTGTCTCTCTCTGGTCAAATTAAAAAATAAAATGAATGAATAAGTAAAATAAAATAAATAATTCTTTAAAAAATGTATATATATATACATATTGTGTGACAAGAATAACTGAGTAGTTTGTCACCTAGTATTTTAAGTGACCATATAACAAATATGAGTACCAAACACTATTTCAGAGAAATTAATTTTGTCCCCATAAGAGCTAGTTTATCAAATAATTTATTTCTCATTTCTATAAATCAATACAAAGTGAACTTTTATCCAGATGAAAGTAATAGTTTTCCTTTTAAATGAAATTTAAATGAATTTATTTTATCATTGTCCACTCCATTTATTGCAGCCCATTTCCAAAACAAATAATTTAATTATCACCAACATTATTTAACTTCTGAAATTTCCCCACTGAAACTATGTAACAATATATAATCCTTAAAAGTAGAATAATCAGGATGTGATATATATCTCTAACATGTTTGATCATTTCGTTGTTTCAGTTTTCTATTATGGTAAGTTACACCGAAAGAACATTTTAATGTATGTATTAACTTTATCGCTTAGAAAAGGGATTGTCTAAAAAATTCAGTGTTCACAAAAATCTTTTTTTTTAATGAGAAGTTTTAAGAAACTTTTTAATAGGAGTGAAGTAATTTTCATAGATTTGTTATGAGTTTGTATTCTGAAAAGGAACAGCAATAATTAATCCATTAACATCAATGCACTGCTTCTGTATTTACATTCGTGCTGAGGCTGATTGGGCATTCTCTTTTGACCAGGGGCTGGTGTCAATCAAAGACAAACCGCAGCAGGTGGTTGTCCAAGGTGTCCATGAGCTGTATGACTTGGAAGAGACTCCAGTGAGCTGGAAGGATGACACTGAGAGGACAAATCGGTTGGTCTTTATTGGTAAGTGACACGAGGTTATATTTCTTTTTGTTGTTGTTGCTAGAGGGCACTTGTGCTTGTAAAGAGAAAGAAAAAGCCTCCACACAGATCCACATGTGCTGTAACCCCTTCTCCCTTTCTCCATCCTGTTGGGATTTGGGACATGCATGCACATATGACTGCTTGAGCTCTGATGTTGGCTGTGTGGGATCCTCCTGCTTTAGCCTGCAGGCCATGGAGCCATTTTGACAAAGGGTTAAATTTCTAACACAAAATACAAAATTGATTTGAAAGGAATATAATGTGCTACTTAAGTAGTATTAACCCATCAGATTCTCTTTCACAACTAAGCTGTGGTTAATGTTTGAATCATATACTAACACAGGAACTCGTTAGGCTTTAATTCTTTTCCCAACAATTTTAGCAAAGTGATTACTCCAGATGCCAATTCGGTTTGAGGGACTTACCTAGAAAGTTAAAGAAGGGGGCCAGCCAGGGCTGGCAGGTGGCATGGTGGTTAAGGGTGCTGGACTCCCACATGGCCAATCATGGTTCAAGACCTGAATCTGGTGGCTTGCTTTCTCACTTTCCCTCTCTGTCTGTTTGATCAAACTGGAAAGTAACAATAGTAATAAATAAAGTTAAATAAGTCTTAAAAAATAATAATAGTAAGGGGGCCAGCCAGTAGCGTGGTGGTTAAGGCAGCTGGATCCCACATGGTCGACTGTGTGGTTTGAGTCCTGGATCTGACGACTTGAGCACATGCCGGAGACGTGTGCACTCCCCAGATCCCAAGAGGAGAAAGGGAGAAAAGGGATTTTGGTGTGGTCATCACCCCCCTGTGGGGTGCTTTCTCACTTTCCCTCTGTCTGTCTCTCTCCAGGGCATGCATCCTATAACTAATTAAAAAAAGAAAGAAAGAGTTAAGGGATCAGTTACTGAATTATTGTTGTTTTTATTTTTCATTGATTTTTGAGGCTCATCAATCAAGCATTTTACAACCTGGAACTGATAGGTGATCTGTGTCATTTGATATATAATGCAATCAAACCACATTTTGTTTTGTTTACAGGCAGGAATTTAGATAAGGATATCCTTAAACAACTATTTATAGCTACTGTGACAGAAACAGGAAAGCAGTGGACAACACATATGAAAGAAGATGGAATTTGTCTGTAACACAAGAAGCTTTTCTTCTCAAAAGGATTGGATGACAAAGATGAGAATAACTTTCCTACTCAGTGTATTTCTAGCATCTATTTTCATGATTTCTGTTAAGAATTTCAGTGTACTTTAAAATAATATTTATTTTATAGGACGCATAAATTATAGTAAACCAGTACTGTAAAATATTTGACAGTCATACAATAAATATAATCTGCTGAACTTTTTTGTTTTGTGCTTCGATATTTTGGGGGAGGGCAGACAGGTGTTTAACAAAAGTATCTTTCAGACTTGACTTTGGAGTTTACATATGGTGAGTTTCTCAACCATAGAAGTTACTTATAATTATGATGAAAAGGGCCAGCCAGTAATGGCTTGATGGTTAAGGCAGCTGAGTGGTTCAAGTCCCATACCTGGCGGCTTGAAAAACATGCCAGGAGTGTAGGTATGTGCCCAGAATTCCAGAAGATAGTAGAAAAGGGATTGAAGTATAGTCATCCCCCTCGGGGGAATTCTCGCTTTCTTTCTCTCTCTGGTGAGCACATGTGCCCTACTGCAAAAACTACTACTACTAATAATAATAATAAATACTGATAATAAAACTTTCTTCAGCCTTGTCATTTTCCCTTCAAATATCAGGTTATGGAGATATGACTATATTATTAATAAAAACTTAAAAACAAATAGTCTCACCATTTTAATTAAGTGAAATAAAAGGTTTATTGTGACTAACAACTTCAAAGGAGAAGAAATCTGAGTCTAATAAAATTTATTTCAACCACCTCTATTTAAACCAGTTGTTCATTTTTGAAAATTTCAGACTGCTGCTGTAAATATCATTGTGCATGCCTTTGTTCTTATGTATGAATTTCTCCAGAATAGATTCATAAGCATGAAATCACTAGCTTTTAGGATATGCACTTTTTAAAATGTTAACAGATAGGCCAGCAGGTGGCGTGGTGGTTAAGGTGTTGAACTCACACATGGTTGACAGTGGTTCAAGTCCTGGACCTGGTGGCTGGCTTTTTCATGTTCCTTCTCTGTCTCTCTCTCTCTGTTTTTCTCTGATGAAATTTTAAAAATAATAATAATGGGGGCCAGCAGATTGCCTAGCGGTTACGTCACTGGACTCTCACATGGCCAGCTGTGGTTTGAGTCCCAGATCTGGTAGCTTGAAAATCATAATGGGTACATGTGTGTGCATGTGTCCCTAAAATCCTGAGAGGTGAGTGGAGGGGAAGGAATTGCGGTTCACCATCCTCCGGAGGGAGGCGGGGGAGTGTGATTTCTTGCTTTCTGACTCCCTAGCGAGTGCACATGCTCTATAACAAAAATCTCTCTCAGAGAAAGACAGAGAGAAATTACCCCCAAGGAGGGATGGCCACACCACGATCCCTTCTCCATCTCTTAGGATTTTGGGCACACACTCCTGGGGCAAGTTTTATGCCACTAGCTTCAGGACTCAAACCATGGTCGACTACGTGGGAGTCCAGCAGTATAACCACTATAGCATCTGCTGATCCCACTACATGTTTTTTTTTTTTTTTTTTTTTTTTAAAGTGCCTTGCCTTTCCACTTCCCCTCAGTAGCTATTAATGTGTGAGCTATTGGGTTGTCAGAAAAGTCATGATGTATTTTTTTTGTTTTGTTTTTCTATGCAAAAATGTGTCATGACTTTTCCCACAACCCAATAGAAAGAACTTTCCAAAAAAAAAA
>NW_006159849.1:6183077-6189306 GCF_000334495.1 Tupaia belangeri chinensis
AACTTCAAACCTGAGGACTTGTACGTATCTTCCCTTTTTGCCACCCTGTGAGTTTTGAGAGGGTGGAAAGTGCATTTTTGTTTGGTGGTTTGCTTCAATTATATATACAGCATTTTGATTTTTAAAAGTCTGCTAACAGGGACCAGCAGTTGGCGTAATATCTATTCGCTGGACTCCCATATGGTCGACCGCAGTTCGAGCCCCAGACCTGGTGGCTTAAACTCATGCCGGGCACGTGTATGTGCGTGCCCAAGAACCCAAGAGGAGAATGGAGAAGGGATTGCAGCATGACAATCCCTCCTGAGGGGTGATTTCTTGCTTTCTGTCTCTCTCTGTCTTTCTGGCGAGTGCACGTACCCTGTAGCAAAAACCTCTCCAAAGGAAAACAAACAAACAAAAGGTCTGCTAACAAACTTGTGGGTAGAAGTTGAGAAAAACAAAAGTATCTTTCTTCCTAGAGCCTGTAATCCCTGAGGGTGAATTTTAAAGGAAATTATCAACAACATAAAGCTAAAAGTCTTTTTGAAGCAATGTTCAATACTTCGTAGCATCATGGGTTGGGTTGCTTTTTATGAATTGAATAATTTTTTCTTTCTTCTTTTCGATTAGTGTTGTAGGTGAGAAAACTATAATTTTAGATTGCTTTGAAAAGACTTTCAGGTCCAACAGGTGATGTGGTGGTTAAGGGTGCTGGACTCCCACATGACTGACCATGGTTCGAGTCCCAAACCTGGCGGCTTGCTTTCTCTCTCTCTCTCTCTCTCTCTCTGTCCTTTGGTCAAATTAAAATAAAGTCAAATCCAAAAAAAATTTTCCTTGTTGGCAGCAGGTGGCATGGAGGTGAAGATGCTGGATCCCATGTGGCTGACTGTGCTATTTGAGTCCTAAACCTGGTAACTTGGCAAATCACGCTGGGCATATGTGCATGCATGTCCAACATTCTGAGAGGAGACCAAAAGAAGGGATTGTGACTGGCCATCCCCCATGGGAGTGATTTCTCACTTTCCTTCTCTGTCTCTGGCTAGTGCAGGTGTTATATAGCAAAATTTAAAAAAATACACATATATGTATATTTATGTATAAAACTTGCTTTTTAACTCTGTTGCCTTTAATTTTTAGGGTGAAATAAAATCAGATATCATCATTCTTCCTGTAGATTAGGTTAGCAAGGTTTATTTTTCCAACTAGGAGACATCTTCCTATAAGCCCCTAATATGTTTGTCCCAGGAAACAAACAGAACGATTCTGCCTTAGGAAAGAAGTAATCCACAGACACTGGGTTCCCACTCTGCCCATGTTAAATACTGTGGGAGCTATGAAGTAAGTCTTAAGGTAGCAGTATAGAATTAATGAGATGGGGCGGTAAGAGGTTCTTTTCGTTTTTTCTTGTTTGGAGTGATGTGCCATTATGGAGTGTTTCCAAAGCATTCTGTTAGTTTTCATTGCTAGTGCTCTTTGTTTTTACTTGACGTAGTTTGTATAACAACTTTAGATATAACTCCCATACCATAAAATATACCCTTTAAAGTATATAACCTATGGTATTAGAATACCCAGAGTTAGACAGCTGTTACCCATATCTAACTGCAAAATATTCAATGGCTCAAAAAGAAACCACGTATCCATTAGCAGTTACTTCCCTTTTCTCCCACCACAGCGCCTGCGCATCTTTCTGTCTCTAGATCTGCCTGTTTAGACTCCTTTCACTTAGCATCATGTGTACAAAGTTCATATTGCAACATGTACTTCATTTTTATTGCTGAATACTCCATTGTATATATATATACCATGTTTTGTTTATTCATCAGCTGATAGACATTTGAGTTTTCATTTTTTGGCTATTAGGTCATTTTCTCTCCCATTAAATTTTAAAAATTAATAGAATATATTTTTACAAACAGTTTTAGACTTACAAGAAAATCGAAAAGATAGTACAGAGTTCTGATATCCTCCCCCTAACACACAATATTAATATCTTTGTTACAATTAGCAAACTGATACATTATTAAAGTCTACACAGTTTATTCAGACATCATTTGTTTTTGTTTGTTTTTACTTCACATCCTTCTTGTCTTCCAAACTCCCACACAGAGATGTGTGCCACATTCCATTCAGTAATCATGTCTCCTGAGACAGCATGTGGCTGTGACAATTTCGGATGTTCTTTGTTTCGATGGCCTTGCTGGTCAGGCCCACAAGATGCTCCTCTATTGGAATTTGATGTTTTTCTCGTATTTAAGGTTTGGGGAGGAAGGTCACAGGATGCCATGTTCCTCTCGTCCTGTCAAGGGCACACAGACACACTCTCACCATGTTTGTGAGGGCTGCCCTCCATCCTCTGGCTGAAGTGTTTGGTCATGTCTCCAGGGCGGAGTCGCTCTCTTTCCCCGTCCATACTGTGCTCTGGGAGGAAACCGCTATGTGCTGCCCACAGTAAAGGGCGGGGAGTCATGCCCTGCCTCCCTGAGGGCAGGGTCTACATACGTTACTTGGAATTCCGCCATGGAAATTTGCATCCTCACCCATTAACTTACTCACTTATTTTTATCAGTCTGAACACATGGATATTTGTCTTGTAGTTGGGGTCATAACCCAATATTACTTTATTTTGTTGCTCAGATTGTCTCAGATCTGGACCTTGGGGGCTCTTAGAGTTGTTCCCTGTGCCCCTTTGACATACCCCCACCAAGGTGCTTTTGTTTTGTCTTTGAGCAATCCTTACTTTTCTCCTTTCATTTTTAAATAACCCAAATCCCCATAGAAGCAGACTTAAAAAAAAAAGCAAAAACAAAAACAATACTCCTAACCCAAATCCCCATAGAAGCAGACTAAAAAAAAAAAAACAAAAACAAAAACAAAACCAATAAAAAAAAAAAAAAACAAAAACAAAACCAATACTCCTTCCGCCGAAAGCGGATTCCTTTGCTGGTGAGAGAAATGCACCTCACCTGCAGGGGGTAAAGGGGAAGGCACCTGAGAACAGAAGAGTGAATGAGACCTGTCCTGGCCCTCCCGGAGTTTAGTAGATCACACAAGTAGTCTCCTGGCAAATCTGGGATTCAAACACAACTCCCTTAGGCTCAAAATCTTGTTTTTTTCCCCCTGAAGGTACAAGCTAATTCAAGCTACTTGGAAGACTGAGGGCAAATAGCTACTTTTTGTTATATTTTCCCCTTAAGAACTAACTTCTGATTTTTCACAGAAAATTCATTTTCATTTTATAAATATTAACGGAAGATTCACTATGTGACCATCAATGGCATATCATTCTTTAGTGCTGCATCTTTATTAAATACCACCTCGAAAATGTTCTCCAACTAGGCAGACTTTAAATTAGGAATATATACGATTATGTCCCACTGTATGGCCACTTTAATCTCTGGGATAATTTAAATGAAGGCAACTCAAAACCCTTGTTCTTTCCAAGGTGCCTGGCAAGTGAGTTAAACAGCTGCCCTGACATAGCCTGCCTCTGATGAGGCTACTGAATGATACCCCCGCCCCCACTTAAACACCCTGACACTGCAGCCTATGCTTCCCTTACTGAAGTTTCAAGTTTTATTCTTTATTACAGTAAAGGTGCTTAATGTGGGCTTTTCTAAAAAGAACAAAGGAAAGAAACCCTTATATATTAAGTGCATCCCTTTGAGTTGTGATCCGCTTTGTGAAAATGAAATTTTTGTGAAGAAACCAATTGGACTGGTGATAGCCATTAAGAACAGAAGTATCAGTAACGACTGTGGCATAAGTATATTGTTTCATGAAACCCTTCTGGTTATATATGCATGTATGTGCAAGATTATGGTATAAAATCATCTCTTCCTGTAAATACTCAAAGAAGCTCAGGAACTACTGCTGTAAAATGACAAGGGACTTGTCTAGCCCCCTTTCCTGCCTTCCACCTTGCACTTCCACTTAATGCTAAGACATTTCCACCTTTTCTGAAAAAAATTTTTTAATAATTATTTATTTTATTTTATTTATTCATTCATTTATCTTTTTAGTTTGACCAGAGAGAGACAGAGGGTGAGAGTGAGAGAGAGAGGAAATGAGAAAGCAAGCCACCAAATTCAGGACTTGAACCCTGGTCAGCCATGTGGGAGTGTCCAGCACCTTAATCACCACGCCACCTGCTGGTCCCGAACCTTTTCTGAAAATTTGAGTCAGGGAGAGCATTTGGGGGGAGCAGGCTTGGAGGGTGGTATAACAACAGGACAACCTACCATCCACCCCTCCCTTGAACTCAAGAAAATAGTCATAACATTAAAAATAATAGCTCACCATTCCAGACTAGGACAGAATCCATCAGCGAAGATGGATGATCAACCAACTATGAAGCATGAAAACATACTTTTACTGTTACATATTCTTGTGCAGACACCATATACATTTCAGCGCCCCTCCCCATATTTTATCATCCAGGAAATGGGCCTGCAAGCCGAGGGGGGCCATGGGCTGTTGGGCATCATCTTTTCCTACCTTGTTACTATGTGTGGTTTTCAAAGACCCAAATAGCCCATTCCATGCTGAGGTGGATTGACTAGCTAAACCTGAAGAATGGAGGAGGACTCTCCCTGGTGGCGGTGGGTGCGAAGAGGAGGACGTGAGGGCCCTCATCATGTGGGTGTTCGCGCACCGGCCCTCATCATTGGACTGCAGCCCTCATCATTGGACTGCGTCAGGAGGAAGTGGCATCCCTCAGACTTGGGGAAGAAGGTATAAAATGGGAGTCCACCAAGTGGCTCAAAAAAGCTTTAATAACAAGTACAACATTCCTGGATGGTGTTGGAAAGGGGAGAACGAAGCAGAAGAAAAGAACATTTAAAAGGGTAATCACCAGCGTTCCTCTGATCCCAGGCTCCAGCCCAGCCAGGTGAGCAGCCTCCACCTCCTCTGCGTCTGCAGAACCGGTATTCCATGAACTTCTCGAGAGCTGAGCGCCTTCCCTCTACACCGCGGCGCAGCCTCCGGGGCTCCGACGGAGAAGACGGTGAGATCGATGTCCTAGGAGAGGACGAAGATGAAGACGAAGAGACGGAGGCGAGACAGCAGTTCCTGGAGCCGCCACACCAGACCGCGCCAAATTCAGGACTTGAACCCTGGTCAGCCATGTGGGAGTGTCCAGCACCTTAATCACCACGCCACCTGCTGGTCCCGAACCTTTTCTGAAAATTTGAGTCAGGGAGAGCATTGGGGGGGAGCAGGCTTGGAGGGTGGTATAACAACAGGACAACCTACCATCCACCCCTCCCTTGAACTCAAGAAAATAGTCATAACATTAAAAATAATAGCTCACCATTCCAGACTAGGACAGAATCCATCAGCGAAGATGGATGATCAACCAACTATGAAGCATGAAAACATACTTTTACTGTTACATATTCTTGTGCAGACACCATATACATTTCAGCGCCCCTCCCCATATTTTATCATCCAGGAAATGGGCCTGCAAGCCGAGGGGGGCCATGGGCTGTTGGGCATCATCTTTTCCTACCTTGTTACTATGTGTGGTTTTCAAAGACCCAAATAGCCCATTCCATGCTGAGGTGGATTGACTAGCTAAACCTGAAGAATGGAGGAGGACTCTCCCTGGTGGCGGTGGGTGCGAAGAGGAGGACGTGAGGGCCCTCATCATGTGGGTGTTCGCGCACCGGCCCTCATCATTGGACTGCAGCCCTCATCATTGGACTGCGTCAGGAGGAAGTGGCATCCCTCAGACTTGGGGAAGAAGGTATAAAATGGGAGTCCACCAAGTGGCTCAAAAAAGCTTTAATAACAAGTACAACATTCCTGGATGGTGTTGGAAAGGGGAGAACGAAGCAGAAGAAAAGAACATTTAAAAGGGTAATCACCAGCGTTCCTCTGATCCCAGGCTCCAGCCCAGCCAGGTGAGCAGCCTCCACCTCCTCTGCGTCTGCAGAACCGGTATTCCATGAACTTCTCGAGAGCTGAGCGCCTTCCCTCTACACCGCGGCGCAGCCTCCGGGGCTCCGACGGAGAAGACGGTGAGATCGATGTCCTAGGAGAGGACGAAGATGAAGACGAAGAGACGGAGGCGAGACAGCAGTTCCTGGAGCAGCCACACCAGACCGCGCCGCAGGGAGGGCGGCAGGGCGCAGAGCGGCGGCAGGGAGAGCGCACCGAGGGCGACAGCGGCCTCAGCGACCCTTCTGAGTTCAGCACCAAGTTCAGCGCACGGACTAGGTCTGCGGCGGCCTCTGGCGACCCT
>NW_006159849.1:6189413-6190150 GCF_000334495.1 Tupaia belangeri chinensis
TCCCCGACTACCGCCGCAAGTTCCCTGCCTGGCAGAACAGCATCCGACACAACCTTTCGCTCAACGACTGCTTCGTCAAGATCCCCCGAGAGCCGGGCCACCCTGGCAAGGGCAACTACTGGAGCCTGGACCCCGCCTCCCAGGACATGTTCGACAACGGCAGCTTTCTCCGGCGCAGAAAGCGCTTCAAGCGCCATCACCCGCCCAAGGGAGACCACCTGCAACATCCTTTCCCTTTGCCGGCTGCGCCCGCAGCGCTGCACGGCCTCCACCCGGGCCTCCTGCTTGGGCCCCCAGCCCCGCTGCAGCCTGTCCCGGGGTCCTACTCTGCCACCACCCCCGGGAGCCGCCCGAATGTGTTGCTTCACCCGCATCCCCTTCGCTACCTGCTGTTCTCGGCCACAGCCTACGCTGAGGCTCCCAGGAAATCTCAAGGCGCGGACCTGGCAACCTGCGCCGCCCACTCGGCGTTACAACCCTCGATGCAGCCTTGGGAGCAGGGCAAAGGACCCGCGTCGCGGCCGGGAGGTGGATACACCTCTTTCAGCATCGAGAGCATCATGCAAGGGGTTAGAGGAGGGGGTCCGGGGGAAGCGCGGAGTCTGCCCCCGACCCCGTGGGGCTACTGCCACCTACTGCAACGCCCGTCATGCCTGTTGCATCCTCAGGCAGCTGCCCCCTTGCTGCACGTGTCCGCTGCAGCCGCTGCGGCTCCGGCCGGTTTTCAACACCACGCC
>NW_006159849.1:6190178-6192214 GCF_000334495.1 Tupaia belangeri chinensis
GAGCTGTCAGCGAGGGCGCTCCGCTGGGCCGGCACCTGTTGGCCGCGGAGCTGTTGGAGTGTCAGCCTGCGGCTGAGGGCTTGGACTGACGTCGCTGGCCGCCCCTTCCGGCCGAGAGGCGACCTCGCGGGCGCAATGAGTGGTACATATATCTTACTCCCTGGTTGACTCGAGGCTCACGCAGGCAGCGCCTGGGGCCTGGCGGAAGGGCGGAGCAACCTGTCACACTGCTTTCCGCGCAGTCCGCCTTTGCGCACTCCGCCTGGCACCGCTCGGGCTGTGCGTGTGCGTGTGCGGATGAATCCCGCCACGGAGCAGCCACTCACTCCTGGTAACTGCAGAATACTTACCAAAATCAAAGGTAGATTCCGTTCCCTTAGCACTACCTGAACGCAATGTTCCCAGGACGTCAAGTTTCACCTTTTCTTTTTCTGCCTCCACAGTTTTTCCGATTCGCATATTTCTGAGATTCTGTTAACGTGAGTGGCGTGTTTCGTTCTGGTATTAAAAGAAAAACCAAGAAAATACAATGTGTAATGGCACAATGTAATTCCCCTTTACCACTCCCTGGGAACTGCCTGTGGTATTCCCAATGCGTATGCCCTCTGTCTTCCTGAAATCGATATGTAATACAAGTAGAATTTTTTTAATTTCAGAATATTTATTTATTATCTGTATGTCTGACATGCCATCTTCCACAGAGAGGTGTTAAAATTAAGCTTAGCTACAGAGGCGAAATAAAACGCTAACTCACTACCCTCATTGTTTATTTTCTACTGCGTGTCATTATTCTCTTTCTAGATGGGCGTTTGAAATGAGTGTTCCTTCCAATGAAATCATTTGTTTCTATGATTCTTATTGATTATCCATATCAGAAATGACTATTATCAATATGGCTTTAACAAATTCTGAATATTATAGGTTGAAAAAGTTCTGATTTTACAATAGAAGGTTTAGTATAATATTTACAGAACCTCTAGGGGAAAAATAAGGAGATGTAGGGATATTCATTCAGTTTCCACCTTTCTCAAGACATTGCTTTTGTTTCCTGCACAAACTGGAGGATTGAGATTGTTTTGGAATGTAGTCCCCGACATTTATTCAGGGGGAAAAAGACAATTTACATTTTAAAACCACTACAATTTTCAAAACATTTTTAAAAGCGTTTTATTAAAAAAAACAAAACAAAACAAAACAACCTATTTTCTCAAAAGGACCTTGCAACCAGAAAGGTTTCACTGTTACCCGGCTTCAGGTTATGGTATGACTGGGAAATGAGGTGAGAATGCCCATCAGGAAGTACTCCCCACAAAAGAAAGCCCCAGGGACAGGCGTTCCCTACGTGCTGAGCGGGGTTCACCTTTCTAAAGTGATTTTGACTGGTCTTAAGAGAGGCTCTGTGAATGTGAGAAAGTCGTTTCCCTCATCTACTCCTCATCCCAGCTACAGTATTCTCTCTCTTTTTTTTTATTTCTTAAGAGTTTGTATGTATGTATGTATTTAAATTTGATCTGAGAGGGGATGGGGATGGGGGGAAGATAGATAGATAGATAGAGAAAGAGAGAGAGAGAGGAGAAGCGAGAAAGCAAGCAGCCAGGTCTGGGACCCCAATCACTGTCAGCCAGGTGAGAGTCCAGCGCCCTTAAGCACCACGGATTTCTAATTTCAGGAGGGAAGGGAGTCAAGGAGACGCCGATCTTCACTGCCCCTTTAACTGGTCAGTTCTTCAGCTTTTCATTTCCATCTCACTGGTCAGAACTTCTTTGCTTTTGCTGTCTACAATGTTGACCTCCTAGCCACAGCAGTGAGGTTCCAGGGATATTCTGGAAAGTTCCTACGTGCTATCCTTGGGACTGAGCTTCCAAATCTCCCCTTCCCTCTGTTGGAGCAGGCTTTACCCGCAGAGCACAACCGGTGTCTTCCTAGAATCCTTGTAGCAAATTTGGCAGGCGTGAGCATCCTGTTTGGAAACCAAGAACCGAGGGGTCCTATTTAACGCCAATTCTTGCCAGTTCACTGTCCAATTCCTCTTTCCC
>NW_006159849.1:6192245-6197022 GCF_000334495.1 Tupaia belangeri chinensis
ACAAAATCATCTGCTGGCTGAACTTTCTTTATACAGTTAACAGACGTCTAAGAAAGCTGGCTGCTGACCCCAGACCCGCTCCCTCGATGCTTTCCTGCTGCCCCTCGGTCCAGTGCAGACCAGCGCGGTCACAAACGCGAAAGACTGAAGGTCAGAGCCTGTCCTAGGCTGCCTCGGGCTCTCGATTTTTACCTAATGAAACCATAACGAATGATGAACTTCCAAGAAAAACATCGATTTGGTGGCAGCGTAAATTAAACACAGTTCTCCTATCAAACAGTAGCCCAGCTGGCCGAAAGCGCGGAGACCGCGCGCGATGAGGCGGGGCACGCGCAGGGTGTCCGCCCGACCCAGGGAGCCCACGGCCACCTGCCGCTGCTACTGTGCGAACCGCCGTCGACGCCCAGCACCGCCAGGGCCTCACTGCGGACCCGCCGTGCACGGGGCGGCGCAGTGGAGGTTTGCGGCTGCAGGGGAGAGGCGGGAATGCTGGACCGCGCGTCGCGGGAGCAGGTGGTGTTCCTCTCCGTGACTCGACTGGACCGCATTCCCGCCAGCGCCACGCCAGAGGCCACAAGTCTGGATCCCAGGCACTGCCCCGGTGTTCTGAGCTGGGACGACCCTCGGGTTCGTCTTGTTGAAGACAGACTCTCTGGGTGCGCCCAGAGCTGTTCAGGGAGCGGAGCTGAAGGGCTGGAGTGGAGGGCGAGGAGCTGGGAGGTGTAGGCGGCTAGGCGAGGGCAGGAGGGAGGTCCGACTCGCTAGGAACGTGTTAATAATAGTAATCAGAGTCGCCAACCGTTATTCTTGGGCGCCCTGTCTGCCAGGCTCTGGGTCCCTTTAACACTCCAGCACTCAAGAGGACACTATAGAATCCACTTGTACAAATAAAAATTGTGGGGGCTGGCAGGTGACGCGGTGGTAAAGACGCTGGATTCCGACCTGGCTAACTGCGGTTCAAGTCCCAGACTTGGCCACTTGCTTTCTCATTTTTCCTTTCTCTCTCCGTCTCTCTGGTCAAATTAAAAAAAATAATAATAGCAAATAAATAAAATAAGTAAATAATGCTTTTTTAAAAGCACATAAGAAACGTGCGACTCAGCGAAATTAAATTCGCTGGGAGCTCCTCAGGTGGCAGTACCCGGGCCTGTGGTTTCTCAACCCCTGATCCCACGCGCGTCCGCCACCTCCTGCCTGGGTCCCCCACGGGTTCCAGATGCCGAAGCCCGACAAAAGCCAGGGTCCCGGTCGCCCTCCCTCCCCCGTACTCGGTGGCTCGCCGCGTGCTAAGAAGCTGACTTCTCTCCCGGAGCCCGGATGCGTCCGACCCGCGCCTTGTGGGTTTCCCGACCCGCGCCTGGTGGGTTTCCCGGCCCGCGCCTGGTGGGTTTCCCGGCCCGCGCCGGGCGCCTGCTCTGCGTTCGCGCCGGAACGCGCTGAGTGGGGAGAAGGTCACTGCCGCACCCGGGCCGGCGGCGCCCGAGCCCTCCACGTAACCCGAGATACTCCGGGACGTCGGAGGCCGGCCCTGGGTGTCCTCCCTCGGCGTGATGTCCGTGTTCTTCCCCCACCACCCCCGCCCCATGGTCCCCACGAACCCAGGCATCGCTCCACCGAGGCGCAGGCCTTTCCCGAATCCTTCAGCCCACCGCCCCAAAGCCTGGAGGCCTCTCTCTTCCCGCTGCGGCGCAGGTAGGCAGCTCCTAGGCCTCGCTCCCCTCGCTCCCCGCGCTCCCCGCGCTTCCCCAGGCTCCCCGGGCTCCCCGAGCTTCCCCGGCTCCCCCGGCTCCCCGCGCTCCCGGGGCTCCCCGCGCTCTCCCCAGCTCCTGGAGCTCCCCCGGGCGCTGGGAGATGCACCCTGACCCTTCGAAACGCGCACGGCTGGCCTGGCCATAGTCCCTGAGCCGGGGGGCCGGAGGACCGGACTGGAGGAAGCACAAGCCCTAAGGTTACACGGTCGTGGCCCCCGCAGGGAAGGAGACAGAAAGTCTGGGAAACCTGAGGTCAAGGATTTCCCGCGGCTGGACGGGGCTTGGCCCAGGGCGCCCGTCCGGGACTGCAGGCCCCGCGCGGGTGCGGACTGGCTTGGCGCCGTCCTCGACGCCCCGGGATCCGTGGACCAGAGTGGTTGTGTCTGTCTGTACACGGAACTGCGGCCAAACATTCAGAATTCTCTCTCCTCCGCCTGCCTACATGAGACGCCCTGCGCCCTTCATTTGACATGGATTCTATTAGAGACGATAGCAAATGTGGAGAAACGGTAAGAACGACAAGAAATAGGAAATCCAATGGCGGTAAGGACTAACAAGACTGGCAGGGAGACAAAGCGAATCTTGTCTTCTAAGATCTTACACCTGCATTTAGAAAATAGTTTATTTCGTGAGAGAGACAGGACACACATGCGCACAGCTCCCCAAACGGGATCTGGCTTGGCGATCTCCCCCCCCCCTCCGCCCACCCCCCAGCTTCAGACAGCTGGAATGAAGGCTAGTGGCCACCTGAGAACTCAGGTTCCAACTCCCATCGGCACCGGCACCGGTCACCTTCCCCTGTTGGGTCTGCCTGGCGGAGCATCCAGTTTACCCAGGTGCCAGCCGTCTGGCCTCCGTTTTCCAATACGATTTATTGGAAGTGTGGGGATTTCAGTTCTAATGCCCACCGGCATTTAGGAATAATGTTCAGGAAAATTTCCCCACGTTTTAAAATCTGACTACAGTGTAAATACTAACTTTACTGTAATTTCTAATGTAACCGTCCAGTAATTTCTACAAAAATAGTTTAGTCTTCATAACTGTTTTTATTATTAG
Source organism: Tupaia belangeri chinensis (assembly GCF_000334495.1). Lineage (NCBI taxonomy): Eukaryota > Metazoa > Chordata > Mammalia > Scandentia > Tupaiidae > Tupaia > Tupaia belangeri. The sequence goes on from NW_006159849.1 coordinate 6,195,053, forward strand.
CACTAATATTATTTAGATAAGTTTTTAATATTCATTGAGTCCTTATACAGCATGAGCTGAAAAGAACTTATACAGGTGACAGTTATTAATATCAAAATTGTGCTTCGCAAGAGAGAAATTAAGTACATGAAAAGAAAAAGAATTTAAGGGCTGGCAGGTGGCTTAGTTGTTAAGGTGCTAGAGTCCCACATGACTGACTGGGGTTAGAGTCTCAGACCTGGTGGCTTGCTGTCTCACTTTCCCTCTCTTTCTGTTTCTCTCTGGTGAATTAATAATAATAGTAATAATAATAATTAATAAGATTCATAATTCTCTTTTAAAAAGAAAAAGGATTTACAAATTCAGCATTACATTCAATGCAGTCTTAGTAATTCAACTACCTTAATAAAGCCAAGGTTTCTTATATATAAAATTAGTTTTCTGATTTCTTAAGAATGTAGGGATATATTTACTGAAATCAGTAATTAAAACTATTTTGGGACATGTATGATTTATTCAGCCAATGATGCAGTTTCTAATCTCAAATCTAGGCAAAGGAAACAAAAAGATAAAGATAAATAGGTTTCCTTTTCTTCAGATACTGTGGTTTTGTTATGTAAGACTGACTATATTTAAAGCTGTATGTATGTTCTTAAAATTAAGATGATTATTATTGTGTTATCTAAGGTATTGAATGTATAAAGTAATATGCCATATTTCAGACTGTTTATTTATTTATTTATTTATTTTTTGGAGAGATTTTCTCTATAGGGCACGTGCGCTTGCCAGACAGACAGAGAGAGACATAGAGACAGAAAGCGAGAAATCACTCCCCCAGGGGAGATGGTCACACTGCAATCTCTTCTCCTCCATTTTCCTCTCGGGATCTTGGGCACGCATGCACACACGCCCGGCGTGAGTTTTAAGCCACCAGGTCCGGGACGTGAACCGCGGTCGACTATGTGGGAGTCCAGCGACATAGCCATTACGCTAACTGCTGGTTCCCTCAAACTGTTCATTTTTAAATTAAAATACATTTTCAGTGGAAACCCTCACCACATACAGAGGTAGAGAGAAATGTATAAACAACTTCTAAGTACTGACAACTTTGACCTTTACCCTTTGACAGTCTTCTCCCCACTAGATTATTTTAAATCAGATCTCAGCTATCTTATAATTTCATCCATAAATATTTTTGAATATTTCTCTAAGAGATAAAAATTTCATCCATAACCACAATACCATTATCCAAATGGTACTGAATCATTTATTAGTAGCATCAATTTATCCAGACAATACTTAAATATCCTCAGTTGTCTCAAAACTGGTCTTATTTAAAGTTGGTTGGTTTGAATTAGAATGCAGTTAAAGGCCGTAGATCACCTTTGGTTGATATAAGTTCTTAGCTGGTTCTTTTCAGTTTCTTCCATTCGCCTTTCTTTTTTTTTCCCTCCTTGCATTTTTGTTGAAGAAACTGGACTGTTTTGAAGAATTTGCCATTCTGGGTCTTGGGGTTACAGGCAATATTTTCATGGCAAAACACTGCCATGGGGTAAGGTTATTTATTTAGACTTTTGGATATTAGTGAAGATTATTTGTAGAGGCAAAATTATATTGTTTATAGAGATACAGAGAGAAGTCAAGGTATTTTGTTTGAAGAGTCAATTTTTGAGAAAATAAAAATTTTTCAGGACAAGAATGGCAATAGGAAAGCTCATGTGAAAATTTCCTGAATGTAAAAACAATATTTTCTTACAACTTTAAGAAATAAACTGTTTTTCAGGACCAGCAGTTGATGTAATGGCTATGTTGCTGGACTATCATGTAGTTGACCGTGGTTTGAGTCCTGGACCTGGTAACTTAAACTCATGCTGGGTGTGTGTGCGTATGTGTATGTCCAAGATCCCGAGAGGAGAATGGAGGAAAACGGATTGTGGCATGGCCATTCCCCCTGGGGGGGGGGGGTGATTTCTCACTTTCTGTCTCTCTGT
>NW_006159849.1:6197365-6205226 GCF_000334495.1 Tupaia belangeri chinensis
GATTTCTCACTTTCTGTCTCTCTGTCTCTCTCTGTCTTTCTGGCAAGTGCACACGCTAGCAAAAACCTCTCAAAAAAAAAAAAAAAAAGGAAGAAAGAAAGAAATTATTTGTCATTCATTTAATAGAGATATGAAATTAACAATAAAGGATTTCATCTAAAGATGTAACTCAAGATTTGTTTAGTGAGAATATAACTCTTTATGCCTTTAAAATTTTAGCTGAAGATAAAAAGGCATTATATGTTTCAAAATTGTATGTTTTATATATGTATTTTTTTTTATTTTAGAATATAAAAGCTAGATGTAGTAACATGAGGTCCATAAACTCTGTGCTCACAAAAAGAAAAATTTATTTTTAGGAGACCTACAAATTGATGAGACTCACAATATGAAATTATATTGGATTAAAAAAATTTTCAGTTAAATGTAAGAAGTAAGTGTAATGAAAAATTGGAGGCAGCTAACTTCTGGCTCCTTACTAATTTAATGAGTAAGCATACTAAATAAATTTCCATTTTGACTTCCTTTCTTCCATTGTACATTGGGCTTCTATAATTTTATCTTCTTCTTCAGTTATTTGCGCAGGTTTCTGTGTCCTATCTGGAATCTCCAGGAAGGTTGAAATCTAATTTTACTCATCTTTATATTTAAAAATATCCTAGCATGTCAAAAATATGCAGGGAAATTCAAATTTATTAGACAGCATCTCTAGCGCTATTAAATGTGTCAAAGGCTGGCATATGTATTAGGCTGTAGTAAAAGTTTAGATGGATCTAAGTACTATCCAAAACCAACATTATTGTTTACAAGTATTACCTAAAACAAATACAGATTTTAGGTAAGGCTGGATTTATATGTTGTATTATTTTATATGATAGGTCACACCCCATAACCATTTAAAATCTGTTTAATAGGTAGCTGATATTTTATATCATGCTGTCAGTTTTTTTTCATTTGCTTGTATTTTCTGATTCTCAGTACTTAATCAGTGTCCTGTCGTGTATCATATCTGTACATAAAATATGAAGGATCTTCAAAAAGTTCATGGGAAATATGTATTATAAAAAATTATCCTTGGATTTCAAAATATTTTTTGCATCCTGGGACCAGCAGGTGGCCTGGTGGTTAAGGCACTGGACTCCCACATGGCCCACTATGGTTCAAGTTCCAAGCCTGGCGGCTTGAAACTCACTCCAAGCATGTATGCCGTGTACCCAAAATCCCAAGAAGAGAATGGAGGAGAATGGATTGCAGTGTGGTCATGCCTCACAGGGAGGAGGAGGGAGGGATTTCTCACTTTCCCTCTCTGTCTCTCTTTGTGAGAACATGTACCCTATGGCCAAAATCTAAAAAAAAAATTTTTTTGCACCCAAATAAACTTGCAACTTTTTTCTTTCAGTATAGAAACATTCACTTTTATTAGCTGGACAGATTACAGAAATAATCTTGATGGATACCATAGTTCATCCTTCTAATTAGCCTGTGAATCTTGGTCTTCCCTGCAACCAGCAGTTCTACCTTCTACAAAATGGGTAGTCCTTTCTGTCTCTCCATCTTGTGAAGATAATTTGAAGGGTCACAGGAAGTTAATTTGCTTCTTTGAAGTGTTTTCCAACAGTACAGATCTCATGAATCAGATTCTCCATGCAGATGATGCCACATCTACCAAGAGATGGAGCAATCAAAGAGTTGCATCAAGGCAGTTTGGTTCTTACTGATTTTGCTGTAACTGCTTGTAGATTAGTTCATATACTGACTTCTGGTTTGGATTCCCTGTACAATATATGGTTCCACAATCCTCAGCATGTAAATGGAAGCCTTGTTGAGGCTTGTTGAAGGTGCCATTGAAGATCTGTCAAAGGTGTTCCACAACCCTCAGCATGTAAATGGAAGCCTTGTTGAGCTTAATGAAGGTGCCATTGAAGATCTGTCAAAGGTGAGGAAGTTGCAACATCTTTGGCCCCTTTGGGCCCACACCATTGATACCTCTAATCCTGATGACAAATGCATTTGGGTTGTGCAGGTCCATGGAAGTTGCTAGCTTGTTCTGCCATTTGAGTGTTAGTTCTGTACATCTGCCTATGTTCCTTATATTAGTGCGTATTACCTTTTTCAGAGATAAGCTTTCTTCTTGCCTTTCGAAGCATCTTTTGAGCGAACTTTTTTCTCAGACTTTTGATCTTCAGCTCTGAGAAATTCTTTGCCTTTTTAAAGGGTTTCTGGTCCAGCAGGGGCTTTCTTTTTCTTTTCTTCAATGCCCTCTATGGTTTCAGCTGGAAAAGTAAACTTGTAATTTTATTTTTCCTCAAACTTTTTAAAGTTCTCTTATACGCCAATATGTTTTAATATACATAATATATTTGGCATTCAATAGCTTTGAGACTTTAATTCTAGAATAGACTTTTATTAAAACAATCTACATAACTACTATAAGGAAACAGCTTTTGTTTGTTAAAAATGAAACTTATTTTCTTATATTTCCTCGGGAACTAGCCTAGTTCCCATGGCAAGATGGCAGTGAGGAGTTAGGTCTTTGGTTGAAATCTCTATGTCTAGCTGGTTTACATTTTTTTGGTAGGTTTTTGCCATAGGGCTCATGTGCTCTCCGGAGAGTGACAAGAGAGGGAAAGTGAAAAATCATCCCCTCTGGGGAAATGGCCATGCTGCTACTCTCTCTCCACCATGCTCCTCCTGAGATTCTGGGCATGCACACACACATGCTCAGTCTGATTTTCAAGATGCCAGGTCTGGGACTTGAACAGCAGTAGTCTATGTGGGAGTGTAGTGCCTAAATCACCATGCTACCTGCTGGCCCCAGTTGGCTTATATTCTAATTCTTCCTCTTACTGCCTCTGTGACCTTGAGCAAGCAACTTAATCTCTCCAGACAGTAATCTTCTCATCTATTCAATGGTGATAATTATTTTACCTTACAGGATCATTTGTGGGGATTCCCTGAAATTACATATATGGAGTGCCTAGTATGATGCCTGGTGACAGCTAAAAAATGTTCTATTAATGTCAGCTGTTACTTAGGATGATAATATTTATGATGTGTACCCAAGGTTGGTGGAATCTTGCCTAACATCTTTCTCTCTTGGGTCTTGGTCAGTCTTCACATGGTGGGCATTCCTTATTTCCTGCCACATGTGGCAGGTGTACAGGGCATGCTGTTCCTGCCAGAAGGTCCCTTGGGCAGCTCTCTTGCTAGTTTAGATCAACCTCCTGGTGTGAGGGAAAAGCCATGTGCACCATCATTTCTCAGGACCTGCAAATTGTCCTTACTTGCCACTGAAACCTGGCAGAGTAACATGGACTAATGACAACATCCCTAAAACTAGAATTGGCATATGTGGAACAACAGGCTCATCCTTCTTGCATATGAGTCTCCTGTCCAGCTTAATTTTCACTTGATGTGGAAGAAATATCGATAGAGCAATTTGTTTATATTGTGTTAGGAGCAAAGGATATAGTGAAGAAGACAGCTATAGCTCCCAGCTCCAGGGCTTGGAATCCAGGCTAGGGCACAGACAAGACAGGAGATGCCTGCAAGACTATGTGATAAATGCCAAGGGGTGTAAACTCACGGTGTTATGAGAGCATGTAAGGAGGGATGGAGACAGGGGAGGACATCTGGAGGGAGAGACACCTAAACAGAGTGGAAGATAGGTAAGCAGGTGAAAGAGAGAGGGCTTGTGACTGGACATCTGAAACGTGGGGCCTGGCTGGTTGGCTGGGTTATCTACTGTGATGCTGGAATTTTGCAAGGATAGCTGAGTATTTCTCATGTCCCACAAGAAAGCCTCCTCAAGGCAGTCTATATTATTTATTTTATTTTATTATTTTTAATGTCTTGCCTGGGAATGTTTCTGGAGAGGGTAGGGGATCTCAGCAGAAAGAAGGTAGAGCTGGTCCACCAGAAATCTAAGGACTGTGGATGAGTGTTAGGTGCCCAGCTAGAATAAAAATTCATTTGCTCATTTGAAGGGCAGCTCCAAGTAGTTAAGGCAGCCGGATCTCACATGGCTGACTCTGTAGTTTGAATTCTGGTCCCACCGGCTTGAAAAACATTCTGAACATGTGTGCATGAGTACTCAGAATCCTGAAAGGAGGGAAAGATGGAGGAGAAGGGATTGCAGCGTAACCATTCTTTGTGGGGGGTGCTTTCTCCTCCCTTGCTCTGTCTTTCTCTGGCAAGTGCAGACACAAGACATCCTCTAGCCAAATATATACACACACACACATACCTGGTAATTGAGGGGATAATTTTAAACACCAACAGATGCAGAAGTACCAATGTTAGAGCACTCGAGGAAAGCATAAAGTAAGAGGTTTATGCTTCTCTTACCTTTTCAGGGTGGTCTGTGGCCCTGATATGACTGGTATTGAAGGGTGTCCTAAGAAGTAGGACTTTTGGTGCTAGATCCAAGACAGTTTAAGGAAAAGGGACAGTCACTCTGTGAGCTTTCTCTTTTCCCACCCTAATTATGGAAGGAGTTAGAAACCTCATTAGCAAGATGGAGGAACTTGTTAGGCATGCCTCTCTTTGTGAAGAAATAATAAAATAAACTTCTTAAATAGCCAAATGCCTTTTTATTGACAGTTAAAAACCATAAAACATAAACTCTATCATCTTAACCATATTTAAGTAAACAGTTTAGTATGGTAAGTACTTGCACATTGTTGTGATCCTACTGGGGATGCTGGTCTCTCTCCGTCTCTCTCTCTCCTTTAGAACCTCCCTACATGTGTTGGACATGTGCCTGAGCCTGGAGGATGAATCACGGTATGAAGACCCTGTTGAGTGTGACTGTCTCTCTGAAGAAATGAAAAATTCAAAAATAGCCATGGAGAGGCCAGTAGGCAGTGTGGAGTTTAAGGTGTTGGACTCCCACATGGCTTACTTTGTGGTTGGAGTCTCAGACCTGGCAGCTTGAAAATCATGTCAGGCATGTGTGCGTGCATGACCAAAATCTCGATAGGAGATTGGAGGAGAAGAGACTGTGGGGTGGCCATCCCCTCTGGGGGAGTGATTTCTCACTTTTCCTTCCCCTGTCTCTCTCCAGCAAGCACATGCGCCTTATGACAAAAACCTAAAATAAATTAAATTAAATAAAAAATAGCCACAATATTATGATAGTTATGAAGTCTCTAGGTGTTAACACATTTGTTGCTTCATTATAATCTTATGAGGCCACTGTCATACATGTGGTCCATCATTGACCAAGACATCATAATGCAATGCTTGACTGTACTTCTACTGCGCCTCTGCTTCTGCTTCTCCTCCTGCCTCATTTTCTTCTCTCTTCTTTCCCTTTTTCTTCCCCCTTCAAAACTTTTTTAAGAGTTATTTATTTAATTTTATATATTAAGAGTTATTTATTTAATTTTATATATTATTATTATTTTTAAAAATTTACTATAGGGCACATAGGCCCACCAGAGAGAGAGAGAGACAGAGAGAGAGAGAAGGGGGGAGTGAGAAGCAAGCTGCCCGATCCAGGACTCGACCCACAGTCAGCCATGTGGGAATTCAGCACCTTAACCACCATGCTATCTGCTGGCCTTGCTTCACAACCTTTATAAAATATGGAGACTGTTCTTAGATCACAAATCATAAAAGAATGGCCATATTTTGCTAATCCTTGATCTAATCTAGACCAGTGAATATTTCTGAAAGAAGTGATACCATACTCTAGGAAGCACCTTTCTTTTGGGGGCACAATGACTCAGAGGCATTCCCGACATTTATCAGGTGAGTCTAGGGATGATGAACATCCTAGGATAGCCTAGATATTCCCACCCAAGGAAAAAACCATCTTGATACTTGCTGTGATTTGAATGTTCCCTCAAAATTTAGGTGTTGAAATTTGGTTATGTTTGGATTAAAAGTGCAAAAATTTAATTTGACTATAGTGTTAAAAGGAGGAATTTATGGGAGGCAACTAGGATTCAGGTCATCAGTACGGGGCCCCTATGACCGATTCCCAGTAGGTTTATAAGGAGAGGGAGTGAGACCAAACCAGAGGCACTGGCAGACGCAGATGCGTGTGCTCCTGCCCGCCACCATGTTGCAATGCTGCCAGGACACCCTCAGTCAACCATGGCTTCTGGACCTTAGACCTCCAAACCGTGAGCTAAATAAACTTTTGTTTCAAGAAATGACCCACACTTAGGTATTTTCTGTTATTAGCAACAGAGTGGGTTAGAAGAATATTCAAATTTGAATGACCAGAACAACAGCTCTTGCAGTGGTCTGGATCTGTAGTTTCTCTGGCATGGTGATTTCTGTGTTTAAATGTAAGCATCGGCGGGACCAGCAGTTAACGTAATGGCTATGTGACTGGGCTCCCATGTAGTTGACCACGGTTTGAGTCCTGGGCCTGGTGGCTTAAACTCACGCCTGGCGCGTGTACGTGTGCGCCCAAGATCCTGAGAGAGGAGAATGGAGGAGAAGGGATTGCAGTGTGGCTATCCCCCCTGGGGGTAATTTCTGTTTCTCTCTGTCTCTCTCTGTCTTTCTGGTGAGCGCACGTGCCCTATAGCAAAAACCTTTCCAAAAAGAAAAAAAAAATGTAAGCATTGGCTATTTTATTGTCTCATAAGCTAGTGTTGCCTAAGCCTTTGGAGATTTTTCAACTTTTGTTTCAAGTAATTTTTTCTGTCCATTTTCCTTCCATGGACTCCAGGTAAACTTATATTAAGTGGGTTAGAGTTATCCCACAGCTGGGTGATGCTTTCTTAATTTTTTAAAATCAGTATTTGCTCTTTCGGTGCTTTATTTGGGTACTTTCTATTGCTGTACTTTTACATGAATGCATCTTTTATTCTGCAATGTCTAATTTGCTCTTAAATCCCATCCCAGTGTATTTTTCCTCTCACACATTATAATGTGTCTAGAATTTCAGATTGGGCCTTTTTCTGTATCTTCCCTAGTTAAATGCTCACCCTAGCTTCTGGAACATATAGAGTACAGTTCCAATGACTCTTAAAATGTACTTGTCTTTTGTCTATTTGTATCTCTCTCTCTCTTTTTTTTTCACACTTCTTTCTTTCTTCTATGAGTGAGAGAGACAGAGACAGACCGAAGGATACAGAGAGACAGCACCCCTGACAGGGTTTCAATGCTGCAACCGACCCTCAGTCTCAGGCGACCCCAGGTCCTCTGCACTCTGTGTCCAGTATTCTCAGGAAGTCTCCAGACGTGTAAGTCAGCCTCACAGAGCATCTCACTTTATCCCTGTGCCTCCATCTAGCCCCTTCTCGGTTGGTTTTAGTTGATTTTTATTCTCATTATGTTTCACATTTTCCTATTTTCTTTTCATATTCTTTCACATCCTTTCTCCATCCCTGAATATTTGTGATTAGTTGGCAGATGTTGATGGATTTTACCTTATTGAATGCTTGAATATTTTTCCATTCCTATAAATATTCTTGAGTTTTATTCTGTTGCACAGTTAAGTTACTTTGAAAGTATGCTGTCTGTTCAGATCTCACTCGCAAGACTCATTAGAGGATAGGAACAGTATTTGGTCTAGGGTTCTGCTCACTAATAAGGAAAAACCCTTCGGAGTACACTTCTCATGAATGACAAGGTTTTCCATCCTGGCTAATGGAGACAGGCAATTTTCCTGGTCCCATGCGAGCACTGAGAACCCTTTCATCTGCATGGACAATCCTTTCTCTCATCGCAGGCAGTTCCCTCACTTGCATGCTCTGGTCAGTACTCTGCTAACTACTTTAGTGAGATGAATATTCTCTGCTGACTTCTGGAGCTCTTTGTGCATCATTCTCCTCCCCAGCACCTGCTCTGTGACTTCTAGCCACCTCAGCTTTCCCAGACTCCAAATCTGACTTCCCTA
>NW_006159849.1:6205379-6217342 GCF_000334495.1 Tupaia belangeri chinensis
CCTACACAGAGATGGCTGGGCTCCACCTACATTCTCCCTTCCTGTGCTGTGGCCTAGAAACTCTCACATGGTGGCAGCAGGACTAAGTATGGGCTAGCCGCCTCATTTCTCATCTCTTGGGGATCACTGTCTTTTCTTGTTTGATTTCAGAGTCTTGAAGACCATTGTTTTATGCGTGTTGTCCTGTGTTTTAGTTGTCTCCACCAGGATGGTAATTTTTGTCGTGGTCACTCTATCTTGGCCAGAGGTACGAATTGCTCAGCAAAGCGTCAAAATACACATAAATGAATAAACACTGGATTTGGTTCTGGCAGGTCCTTAGAACTGGAAGGAACGTTGTGATGACTTGTAGGGTATATTCACTTCTTGGGGGTGCCATAACAAAGGGCCAGAAACTGAGTGGAATAACACAGTGGAAATCAATGGTCTCACAGTTCTGGACGCGAGAAGTCTGAGGTGTCGGCGACGCCATAGTCTCTCTGAAAGCTCTAGGGAAGATGCTGATCTGTTCTCTTAGCTTGTGGGATTGCCTGACAGCCTGGGCACCCTTGGCATCCTTGGCTTACATCACTCTAGTCTCTGCCTTTGTCTGTAGAGGGGCTAGTTCTCCTGAGTGCACGTCTGTATCTCCTGTCCTTTTCTTACACAGACATCAGTTGCAATAGTCTAGGGGCCCACTCTTAATTAATTATATCTGCAGCCATTATGTTTCCAGACAAAGTTATACTCCAAGGTTTCTAGGGAGAACATGAAAGAATATACATTTTTTTTTGGGGGGGGTGAACTGTTCAACCTAGTGCATGGAGTAAGTAAGTGGCACAAAAGATTAAAGACGACTTTGATTTAAGAAGCTGGAGATGGAGATAGGGTTAAAGACAGAATTTCTTCTTATTTATTTATTTTTTTCCAAAATGGAAGCAGCTGAACTATGTTAGTATGTTGAGTAAATGAAAGAGCCCTAGGAATGAAGAGGTTAAAGATTCTGAGTAAGGGAAAGGTAATTGATAGTGCCAGCTCCCGAGGGGCTGGGGTACAGAGTGTGTGTGGAGAGACCAACTGGGGAAAACTGGGGGGTGGGAGGGGAGTGTGTCGACTCACATGTGTTTTGAGGGCTTAGGGGGCAAGGAGCTGAGCTGGGAGAAGCATGACAGTGCAGCCCCGTGCAAACTGGAGGTGTTTAGCAAGTAAATCAAGAGCAGATGTTGGCATGAGCAGCTGAAATAGCAGCTTGTGGAATCAGCCCTACTCTGTGGGTAGGGGATTAGTTAAGGATTCTGGCCATGGGAACTGAGAAGAGGAGGATAATCTGTTCATGCCTATTACAGGGCTTGGTGGTGGTGGTGGGGAGTGTTCAACTTTGGTGTCAACCTGGAGCATGCTCTAGAAGGCCAGAGAGAGAGGCAATCAAATGAGCCAGCCTCTGACTTACAGATGAAGTCTTCACACAGCAGTAATGGTGTCTTCTACGAGGTGGCATCTGGAGGGCTCATTATGGAAAAGGGCTGAGGAGTAAGGGCACAAGCCCCACTATGAGATATAAAGGGGATTCTTTGAGATAACTCAGGCAGAGTGGTGGTGGAGGAGGTGGCTATAAAAAGCTCTCTGCTGCCCCAGTGGCAACGTGGAATTCCGTTCATTGAGAGCAGAGCCCATCACCATGGGGGTCCCTGTATTAGCCTTAATCTATACTTAGTCTTAAAGAATACACTTCAATTCTGAGTTTGGCCCCAAGTCCTCCCTGGATACTCCAGGCGCAGGCATGCTTATAACCCAGGACTAGCCAAAGTTGGGGGTGCATGGCAGCATCAAAACTCAGTAGGGTGTTTACTGTCTCTTTCTCTCTGTAGCTCATGGAAGAAAGAAATGAATAAATTTTTAAAATAAAAAAAAAGAATACACCTCAAGAAGAACTCAAAGTATAACTCACTCCTTGTCCAAAAAAAACAAAACAAAACAAAACAAAAAAATAAACAAAAAAAACCTGCAAAGCACATGACACAATTTACCATTTTAACCAGTTTTAAGTGGACAGCTAGGTGGCATTAAGCACATTCATGTTGTGCTACCATCAGCTCATCTACAAACACTTTCCAAATTATAGAATCACAAACCTGCTGTGTAGCCCCTCAAGTCTCTCCACTCTTCCACTTCTGGGCCCCTTAATCTAGAGGAACCAGCAGGTGTCAGGAGTAATTATTCCAAAAGGAATCCTTACTTAGCAAATGGAGGGAAAAGGTAAAAGCACAGGGCATATTTATATCAATCAATTTTTGATCCATAAGTGGGAGCTTTCTGTAGATGTTTATAATTTTCAGGTACATATTGTCCTGATAATCAAAGCATAGAGATAAAAAAACATAACAAAACAAAAAACTTTTCTGCTTGTCTGCTATTTTATTATTTTTTTTGGCCATAGGGTGTGTGCACTTGCTGAAGACAGACAGAGGAAAAAAAGTGAGGACACCCCTTTTTGAGATTTTTGGACACACACAAGCTCCAGGAGTGATTTTCAAGGTTCCGGGTCCAGGACTCAAACTATGGTTGGCCATGTGGGACTCTCATACCTTAACCACCATGCTAACCTGCTGGCCCTGATTTAAAACAAAACAAAACAAAACAATTTTTAGGTGCTTTGGGGGATGATATTCTAAACCTTAGTGGTATAAAAAGAAAAGCCTACTGAATTCTAATTCACACTTTAAAAATTATTATTAAATTACATTATTATTATTGTTGTTGTTTTTAAATTTGACCAGAGAGAGAAACAGAGGGAAGGTGAGAAAGCAAGCACCAGGTGTGGGACTTGAGGAGTCCAGTGCCTCAACCACCACACCACTTGCCACCTCCTACAAACTGTGTGTGATTTTCTCTCCCAGGGAGCATTTGGCAATGTCTAGAGACAGTGTTTTTTCATTTAAAAAAATAATAATAATAAACTGGCACAACACATGACACAATTCACCATTTCTAAGTGGACAAAAAAATAATAATAATAAAAAAATAAACTGGCACAGCACATGACACAATTCACCATTTCTAAGTGGACAGCTAGGTGGCATTAAGCACATTCATGCTGTACTACCATCACCTCACCCATCCACAGAGCTCTTCAGTTGGCAAAACTGAAACTCTGAGTCATTAAACACTAACTCCCCATTTCCCCATTCCCCAATTCCTGGCAACCATCATTCTACTTTCTGTCTTTGTGGAGTGACTGCTCTAGGTACCTCACATATGTAGAATTGTACTATCTGAAGAGAGTTTTGATTATTGCAGCTGGGGTGAGATGCTGCTAGCATCAAGTGGGTAGAAACACCCTACATGCACAGAACAGCCTCAGAGCAAAGAATTATTCAACCCAAAATACCAACATAGAGAAACCCTAAACTAGAGGAATTCCAATCATAACTCAAAGCTGTAGTATATCAGTCAATGGAATCTGGTTATGCAGTGATAATAAACCTCCAAATCTCTGTGATTTAATACAATAAGAGGTTTTGTTTTTTTTTTTTCCCCTCTAACATACAGCACCCTTAATGAGTGACCCTGGCTGATACGAGTTCCATCCTAGCTTAGACTTCTGTGATGACTGAAGCGGTAAAAGGAACTGTGCAATGGATTTTAAAACTTTCATTTGAAATGCCCAGTAAATTTCAATCACGTCTTCTTGGCCAAATCAAATCACATGTTCACGTCTCAAACAGAGTAAGGAAGTGTATTTTAACTCTGCCTGGATTCTAGAAAGACACCACCACAACCAGCAATTAAAATAAGCTTCATGGTGTCATCATTTGCTTGTTGTGTTGGTATTAGAGCAACCCAACTATGAGGAAGGCTCCAGGCTGCATTGAAAGGGAAGCTGTGGCTCGTGTGTGCTGTCACAAGAGTCATTCTGTAGCCACCTTACTCTGCATCTTTGCAGCTTACTGCCAAACTGGCATCTGCTCTTTTCAGATTTTCTGTTTTCTTCTGCTCTTTCTCCTTTTGAAGCTTTAATTTACCTGCTTCTTCAACTGCAAATCTGTTTTCTTTTTTTAATTATTTTATTTAACTTTATTTATTTATTTACTTATTTTAATTTGACCAGAGAGGGAGAGGGAGAGGGAGGGAGAGAGAGAGAGAGAGAAAGAGAAAGAGAGAGAGACAAAGTGAGAAAGCAAGCCACCACGCCTGGGACTTGAACCACAGAACCACAGTCGGTCATGTGGGAGTCAGTGCCCTTAACCATCATGCCACCTGCCAGCCCCAGACCTGTTCTCTTTTGGGCTCAATGTTGTCTCCATCCTTTGGCTCTGTCAACCTAAAGAGGTGACAAACCAAGGTATAATACGTAAACTTGGTCTAAACCTGATGACTGTAGCTGGCATGCAACCTGGATGAATATATTTTCAGGTTTCTCTGAAAGGAAGGTTTTCTAATCCTTAGAAAGTTTTTATAGGCAAAAAACACAAGAGGGGGGACCAGTAGTTAGCATAATGGCTGTCGCTGGACCCCCATGAAGTTGACCGTGGTTTGAGTCCTGGACCCGGTGGCTAAACTCACGCTGGGCGTGTGTGCATACATGCCCAAGATCCTGAGAGGACAATAGAGGAGAAGGGATTGCGGCATGGCCATCCCCCCGGGGGGTGATTTCTCGCTTTCTGTTTCTCTGTCTCTTTCTGTCTTTCTGGTGAGTGCACGTGCCCTATAACAAAAACCTCTCAAAGAAAACAAAACAAACAAAAAAAAAAACCCACACACACAAGAGGAAGGGAAAAGGAAGAGGGGGTTTTACTAGTTGTTTTGGGATGATTATCCTTGGTTCCCAGGATCAATAACAAGATAGTATCAGTTCAAGGTTAGACTGACAGTCTCTGGGCCAATGTCTTATGTCAGGTTGCAGTGGTCTTTGTGTAATGTTGTGGTTCTGGCAGAGTTTGTTTGTTTGTTTGTTTGTTTTTTTTGAGAGGTTTTCGCTATAGGGCGCGTGCGCTTGCCAGACAGACAGAGAGAGACATAGAGACAGAAAGCGAGAAATCACCCCCCCCAGGGGGTATGGTCACGCCGCAATCCTTTCTCCTCCATTCTCCTCTTGGGATCTTGGGCATGCACGCACATGCGCCCGGTGTGAGTTTTAAGCCACCGGATCTGGGACGCAAACCGTGGCCAACTACATGGGAGTCCAGTGACATAGCCATTACGCTAACTGCTGGTTCCCAGGTAGAGTTGTTTAGATAACAGTTCTTATTATCAGGGTTGCTAGCATGAGAAAACATCTCCCTCATAGCCTTCCCTGGCTTGGTTTAGTTAGGGTTGACATAGATGACTCCATTTTGATTTTGACAAATATTCACATCCTCAACACACTTAGGTAATCTGAAGCAAATGTGGTTCTTTATGACCTTATGCCATGGCTTCATGACATTGCCCTCAAGGCTCTTGCATCAGACTGCTGGCCAACTGTCATATAGTGATTTAGCAGCAGCTGTGCTGAGAATCAGATTATTGTGTTTGGAAGAAGCTTTAAATATTTAAATGAGTAGATCTTTATATTCATCTATAGATAGATAGGCAAGATCACACAGGTAAATTGTAGATTCGGTCTTCAAACCCATAACCATTAAGTTAAAAATTCTCTCTCTTGGGACCAGCAGTTGGCGTAATGGCTATGTGACTGGACTCCCATGTAGTCGACCACAGTTCGAGTCCCAGACCTGGTGGCTTAAATTCACACAAGGCACATGTGCGTGCGTGCCCAAGATCTCGAGAGGAGAATGGAGAAGGGATTGCAGTGTGCCCATCCTCCCTGGGTGGTGATTTCTCATTTTCCGTCTCTCTAGCAAGTGCACATGCCCTATAGCAAAAACCTCTCAAAACAAAACAAAAACAAAACCCTTTCTCTCTTGATGAGAGAACAAGAGCAGAAGGGAGAGAGATGGGGGTATTTTTGATAGGGTCTTACCATCTCCTGCTCTCCTGCCCCTGCTTTGCAGGTAGCTAGGATCATGGGAGTATGCCATTGCACCTGGCCTGTTTAGGTTGGACCCAGGCCTCCCATGGGGCCTTAGCCATGTGCAGAGTCACCTTCCTACTAAAGTCACTGTGGCTCACCTAAATTTTAAATGCTCTCTCCTTTTTTTTTTTTTTTCATTTCATTATGCATCATAAACTGAGGGTAATTCAGGACAAGTTGGAATCAAGACTCTCCCTGGAAAAACCTAAATTCTGACTTCAACATATCTGGAACAAATGTTCATGACTTTCTGTTGACTGAGCAGTGCCTGTAAGAGTATTGTAGGGCACTAAGTGAAGACTCTACAGAGGCCAAGGTGTCTGAGAAAGACTGTCTAGTAGATAGATTAATTTTCAGGCCTCTAGCTTCCCTAAGCCCTGTCTATGCTAAATTCTATCCTGAAAGGCATATCTCTGACCACATTATCTTAGATGTTACTTTAGAAAAGTCTTCACACACACACACACACACATAAAAATTTACTATTATACGGCTCTCCACTTATATGAAGGCTCTTAAAATAGTTTATGAAAAAAGCTTACCAGGAGAAAACACTGCATGAATTTTAACATTTCTTTTGTGCCCAAATAAATATATTTTAATCCCATTCCAATGAACTTTTTGAAGTCCCTTTGTATGGAGGGCCAGCCTTGAGTGGTCTTACTAGACTCTCTTTCGTGGCAAGTACCAGAAGTGACCAGGACAGGGGGCTTGAGAAAAGAGTTTTCAAACAAGATCCAGGGGCAAAATAAATAAATAAATAAATAAATAAAATAAAATAAAATAAAATAAAAATGTGATTTCTCGGAGTAGAACATAGCATGAGGATGATTTTCAAAGGGGGAAAGGATGCAAATTAAGGAAGAATACTAAGAAATAAGAACCAGTAGCTGAGACCCCATTGATCACTCCAGACTTTGTATAAGAGAAAGAGACATACAGTGTTGTTTTTGGGTGAAGGGGTGGAAGGTTGCGAGGTTGTCTTGGAGCCGTGCTTGGCTATCAAGCACACTCTCTCCACCTTCATTATGTCCTTATTTAGGGTGACATAGGCAGTGGACCACTGGGATCTAAAGCCCTTCAGCTACTCTCAGACACCACCACAGACAGATGGAGTTGAAAGAAGGTGAGAGTCATCTATGACATGAAGGTGCTTTGGTTGAATAGACAAGGGGATGTTGTTTTGATAACAGGTATCTGAGCAAGGTTTCAGTAACTTTCAAGAACATGCAGCTGGAGATATTTCCATAGTAGTCATAGTCTTCTATTACTGGACCCAGGTAATAAAGCCCTCTTTTGGTACACATTCTCTGACTAGGACAGTTACTGCTCCACCATTTTCAGTTTCTAAAATTTTGTTGATTGCTCTCTTCTTGCTGATGATTCTTCTCTCATTTTCTTTGTCTATAAGAGTTTATATATATATAGTGATTTTGGGAGGAAGTTGAGATAATTCTAAATTTCTTCGTAGGGCTTTGGGCATCTTTGGTGGTCTTGCTCTACATCTGAATATTTGTGTATTTCTCTTCCTCAACAGAAATGTGGATCTTACAGCCTGCCCATGGGTGGTGTTCCTGACTCAGAATGGATTGGGTAGGCTTCTCACCTAGAGTGACTGAAAGATGACTTGTTCTGAGGGGTGGGTGCCCATTGTAGAAGGAAGAGTGTCCAAATCAGATCAAGCATCTGAAGCAAGGAAGCTTAGATTGGAGACATAGAAAGAGGTCAGAAACAGGTCCAGAATGATGGCTGGGGAAGACTAAACCTTTCCCCTGCTCTCGAGCCAGTCAAAATCTTGGGCATGTGTGCTAGGCATGTTTCAGGTTGACTGGGGATCACCACCCCAGGCCAGCCATATGGCTTCCAGCACTGCAGAGCAGCTCACCATGCCTGTGCTACTGCCGTTGGGCCAGAAGGCTGAAAAAATTTTAAGTTAAACCAGGATCTTGCTAGGCAGGTATTAGAGAGAGACATTCTTGGTAGAGAAATCAGCTTGGTGAAGGCAGGGAAGCACCTCCAGATCTATTCTAGAGAAAGGTTGGTCAATGGAGTATTACACTAGGTGAGGAGGTAGAGCGAGAAGACTGAGGGCATTGAGTGGAGGTTTTTGGGCGTGAGACTGGAGAGTTTCAGTTTGTTCTTTGTAGTGAAGAGCTAGGTGAGAATGGTATACCTAGAAAGGACACTAAAGATAGGGAACCAGCAGTTGGTGTAATGACTATGTCTCTGGACTCCCACGTAGTCGACCGCGGTTTGCATCCTGGACCCGGTGACTTAGAACTCACGCTGGGCACATGTGCATGTGTGCCCAAGATCCCGAGAGGAGAATGGAGGAGAAGGGATTGCGGCGTGACCATCCCCCCTGGGGGATGATTTCTCGCTTTCTGTCTCTATGTCTCTCTCTGTCTGTCTGGCGAGAGCACGCACCCTATAGCGAAAACTTCTCCCCCCCCAAAAAAAAAAGAAAAAAAGAAAGGACACTAAATATAAATATGGGTCATATTCCTTATTTAATACAGGAGGGCATTGAGGTCCAGGTTCACACAACTCATAAATGGCAGCATAGGCAAATCATGTAATGGGCAGGGTTTGAGGAATAGGCAGGCACTTCTCTAACCCCACTGGAGGAAGGGACCAAGGCCCCATGGATGGGGAAGGGAACTTATCCCAACACAGGCTCTGGTTTGGAGGCTAGAGGGACTCAGGAGACAGCAGGTAGAACTAAGAAGAGAGGCTAAGGGAAGCAGTGCTCTGTCTGGATGTATGAGTTGGCAGGCATCCCTGAAAGCAGGAAAAGGGGCAGGAGATTGAGACAGATGGTGCCAGAGAAATCAAATCAAGGCAGCAAGGAATTTCGAGGGGAGGACGAGACACCAAGGGTTTAGAAGGATTCATGTCTGAATTGGTTCTGGACCAATGACATAGCTTTCTGTTTTACTGCTGTTAAGAGACACCTGGACTGCAAGGGGCTGAAGGAGAAGGGGAGAGCAAACAGGGAGCCTTCCAGATGTTGGCTGAAGACAGAAAAGAGAGGGAGGATGGGAGCACAAAACAGCTGAAGAGTGTTTCTTTAGGAGAAGGGAGATATGGAAGTGTTTGGCCTGGGAGAAAGGGCTAATCTTGCATAAAGGGATTAAAGTTTTTCTTTCATTCCATCTCTGAATCTTAGGTCTTTCATCTTTAAAACAGAGATAAGTAATTCCATGTCATAGGCTTATGAGGATTAAGAGAGAACACGTGAATGATGCTTAGTACAGTGCCTGGTACATTATACACACGTAGTACATGGCAGTTCTTCTAATATTTCGTTATTAAAAATTTGTGAAGCATTCACTCCTGCATCTCACCAGGAAAGTATTTACATTTTAAATCTTGCTATCTTCTATTTGTAATTTTACGGGGTAGAGTTGTTTAAAGAAATACAGTTTCACATATTTTGGAAGATTGGGCTGGAAATATGCCCAAGGGAGCATTCTTTTTATCTCTCATGTTCATGTGGATGCTATACATTTTAATTAAGTGTTTCTATATGAGCCAGATTCCCTCCTTATGGGTGTTGGTAGGAGTTCACCTCTCAGGAGAGAGAATTGGGTTTTGGATTTATTACTTACATCTGCAGAAGGAGTATGGAAGAGTTAGAACAGGAAATTCTCTGATAAGCAGTTTTTTTATTTTTACTTTTTCATTTTTGATCTGAAACCTTCTGTAATCTAAGATCAAGGTAAACTTTTTTATTTGAAAACTTTTTTTTTTTTCCCCCAGCAGCTGGAATAATCTTGTTTAAGCAAAAGTAAATCAGATACTAGAGAGACTTTGGTCAAGGAAGGATCCAACTGTGCTTTTTGGTGTGGGTTCCATGAAAAAGAGCCCAAAGTGGCGATTGTTGGGAATAAGATGTTTTTCTTTTCTGAAGAAGGCACCTGTTGGGTCAGCAAGTGGCACGGTGGTTAAGGCACTGGACTCCCACGTGGCCAACTGTGGTTTGAGTTGCAGACCCGGCAGCTTGAAAATCATGCCAGGAGTGCATGCATGCATGCCCAAAAATCTCAGGAGAACGAAGGAGAAGGGATTGCAGTGTGGCCATCACCCCTGGGGGGATGATTTCTCATTTTCTCACTGTCTCTTTCTATCTCTCTATGGTGAACACACATACCCTATGGCAAAAACCTTAAAAAAAAAAATAAAAAAAGGCACCTGTGTGCCAGCTAGTGAATATAGACAAATGGAGCACAAAGGAATTAGTTACGGCCCTGAGAGGGGGATAAATGCATCTAGCACCTGATTAACTCCAGCCTACAGACTTCAGACTTGCTTATTCCCGAATGTCTGACCCCAAAGCAAATTGATTTCAGTATAGGAACAGTTGTGCAAAGACCACATCTCAACAAGTCACATGTGTTGGGTGCATCTTAGCTGTACATAAAGCAGCATGGTTGGGTCTTCAAAACATGATGCTGACTGCAATTATTAAGGAAAAACAAGATTTATAGTGTGATGGCACTTTATCCCATATAAATACACAAAACAACCCTGCCCATGTGTACAGAATACAATCATGCTTAAGGACACATATTGAGCATATTAGAGAGGTTGCCTAGGGGTTAGGGAGGACAAACATGGGGCTCAGAGATAAGAGGGGAAATAAATGCGCTAGGATTGAACAGTATGATTTAAAACACATTTAAAAATATTTATTCATGGGGTCAGCAGGTTACGTGGTGGTTAAGATACTGGACTCACATGGCTGACTGTGCTTTGAGTTCCAGACCTGGTGGCTTGAAAATCATGCTGGTACATGTGTATTCGTTCCCAAAATCCCAGAAGGAGAATGGAGGAGAAGGGATTGTGGCATGGCTATTCTTCCTTTTCACTGTCTCTTTCTGGCTAGTGCACATTCTCTATGACAAAAACCTTAAAAAAAAGAAGTTTATTTGTTTCACCTATGAGGGGAGACAGACAGAGAGACAGTCATTCCTAATAGAATCTTTTTTTTTTTTTTTTTGAGAAGGGTGATTTTTTGCATTTTTAAAAAAATAATAATAATTTTTTTTTGTTGTTGTTGAGTTTTTTCTTCTCTTTTTCTGTTTCTAATTTTTTCTTTATGATATTTTGCATTAAAAAAAAAAATAATAATAATTTTTAAAAAAATTTTTTTCTTCTCTTTTTCTCTGTTTCTCAGTTGTTTTTGTTGTGGTTGTTGCTCTCTTTCTGTTCCCTTTTCTGCACACTCCTGGATGCTCAGATTGAACTTCAAGTTTGGAAAGAAACACACTTTCCATCAGATGACTGGAAGTCACTGAAGGATCACAAGAAATATGGGAAAGCAAGAAAATACCTCTCCTCCAAGGGAAAAGAATAACTCCTCTTCATCTGTAGACAGTTCAGTGGAAATCATGAAAATGTATGATAACGAATTTAGAACATTTATAATGGCGAAGCTAACAGAGATGGAAGAGAAGAGAGACAAGGAACTGCTGAACAGGAAGGAGAAAGGAGCTGATGAGTTCTGGGAGGTGAGAAAATTCTTGCAAGATCTAAAAGTGGAATTACACACCTTGCAAAAGAATCAAACGGGGACCAGCAGTTAGCGTAATAGCTATGTCGCTGGACTCCCACGTAGTCGACTGCGGTTCGCGTCTCGGACCCAGTGGCTTAAAACTCATGCCGGGCGCGTGTGCGTGCGTGCCCAAGATCCCAAGAGGAGAATGGAGGAGAAGGGATTGTGGCGTGGCCATCCCCTGTGGGGAGTGATTTCTCGCTTTCTGTCTCTATGTCTCTCTCTGTCTGTCTGGTGAGCGCATGCGCCCTATAGCGAAACCCCTCCCCCCCAAAAAAGAGAATCAAATGGAACTGTTAGAGATGAAGACTATAATACAGGAAGTAAAAATCTCCCTTGAAAGTATTAAAAGCAGACTAAATCATACAGAAAATAGAATCTCAGACGTAGAAGAGAAAATTGCTGGCCTAGAAA
>NW_006159849.1:6219729-6242082 GCF_000334495.1 Tupaia belangeri chinensis
GAACCGCGGTCGACTACATGGGAATCCAGCGGCACAGCCATACGCTAACTGCTGGTCCCGAGAAAAGCAATTTCAACCGAGAATACCGTACCCGGCAAGAATATCCTTCATATGGGAAGAAAAGACAAGAACATTCTCAGATAAACAAAACCTGAAAGAATTTACCAGCACCAGACTAGATCTCCAAGAAGTTCTCAAGGGAGTGCTATGTCAGGAAAATCAAATGTAGTCACACAGAAATAGGAGTTCAAAACCTAAGAAAATGGCCAACTTAATCGTAGGGACAAGTCTGGAGTTGAATATTATATCCCAGAATTCAATCAGGAAGATTGAACCACAACAGAAGATAGATTAAGTACATGAGACTAAACTGGTGAAATAGCATTCTGTGACTTTTGAGTAAAATATTGCTTCTTTTCTTCTAGGCTTCATTGTCTGATTTTTTTTTTAAGATATATTTTATTTATTTCATATATTCATTCATTTATTTTAATTTGACCAGAGGGAGATAGAGATAGAGAGAGAGCGAGCGAGCAAGCTACCAGGTCCAGGACTTGAACCGTGGTCAGCCATGTGGGAGTGTCCAGCACCTTAACCACTATGCCACCTGCTGGTCCCCCATTGTCCAATTTTTAAGAGTTTTTGTCCTGTCTTGAGCTGTCAATAGGTTCATGTACCTATTATTGGAACAGAATACTAACCTGTTTCCAGGCTTTACGTTTTAAGCAAATTTCCTTAGCAATTCAAAACTGCTTTTCTTGAAATTGCCAGCTGAACTTGCTATTGAAAGTAGTTAGATTATGTAAGAAATTGTGGGATCAATAAAATGTGGAGGAAAAGGAATGGAAGACAACTGTAGACACCAGAGATAGTGTGAGAAGAGGGTGGGAGAGGGCAGAGGGTCAGACATAGGGATAAATACGAATAAATAAATAAATAAATAAATAAATAAATAAATGTGTGTGTGAAACTAAAAATGGAAAATTATTGATGATAACATACATGATTAAACCACTATGCAGTGTATTCTTGATAGGAAATCACCATTTGTATGCTGTGACGATGATTAGGGGATGAATGTAAATTAGCAAATTAAAAAAAGTATCAGGAGAAAAATAAACACATGAAAACTATTTTTCTTGAAATAAAAAAATGCATATTTGATGTCTGCAGTAAGCTATACAGTCCCAGCTAGGTACTACTTTATAGTATGTTCATTCTACTCTCTGAGGTTTATGCCTAAAGTCAGACTTGTGTTCATGGATATGTATATATCATCTGCGCTAGCTATTGGAAGTATTTAGATTAAGTTCAGTAGCAAATAAATAAAATGGGGAGAAAGACCTAGAAAGCAACCATGGATACCAAAGACAATGTGGGAAGAAGGTGAGGCATGGCAGAGGGTGAGAAATAGGGAATCGAGGATGGCAAAAACAACAAAATATACAGGCAACAAATGGGAATTTATTTATTGATGATAACACGTATGTTGATGTGCTTGATTGAGCCAATTTACAGTGTATTCTGGATGGGAAAATCTCATTTTGTTTGCTGTAATGATGTATAGTGAATAAATGTAAATAAATAAAATAAATTAGAAAATAAATTAAAATGATAACTTAAATGTAAAAAAAGAAGATAAATTAAAATGATAACTTAAATGTAAAAAACAAAACAAAACACCACACTTTGCCCCACAAAGATGTACAACCGTTATATGTAAGTTAAAAATTACAAAGAAAAGTAGGACCAGCAGGTGGCGTGGTGGTTAAGGTGTTGGACACTCCCATGTGGCTGACCAGGGTTTGAGTCCTGAATCTGGAAGCTTGCTTTTTCACTTCCTCTCTCTCTCACTCTCACCTTCTGTCTCTCTCTGGTCAAATTAAAAAAATAATGAATGAATTAATAAAATAAATAATTATTTAAAAAATTACAAGAAAAAGTATTATTAAAAACAGTAGCCATCAATTTTGATGGGCTGAATGAGATTAGATGTTAGCTCATTTAGGTATAGCAGCAGTCACGTCCTGGGTGCTAGAATCATTATTTACTCCAACATATTCACTGAGTACCTGTTTTGCACTAGACGTATTGGGTTGTTGGAAAAGTCATGACATATTTGTCTATGCAAAAATGAGTCATGACTTTTCCAGTGAGTCGATACTTTTGCTTATTGGGGAAAGGAGATGAAACAAATTATGTCTTCAAGAAAATTATAGGAAGATAAGATGTCATGAAATAACTCTGTACTTCTAATTTAATATTTCACTATAAAAATATGGAGGGAAAAAAGTCTCGCTCACTGACAGCTAGGAAAGCTGCCCTAGTGCTGTAATTCATTCATGCAAGAACCAAAATCAAGAGTCAGAGATTGAATTCTAACAACTTCTAGTGCATAGGCCAGATTGACCAGACATAGGGCAAATTTCTGGATCCTCATGCCTGTGCTCAGTTTTTGAATTATTCAATAGATAGTCTTTGTGTGATGGTATGGTTAGGATACAGGCTGCCTGGTCAGCCCTTGAGGACAGAGCTCAACGAGCCTGAGGAAGAGGTCTGATTCTAACTCAAAATAAGGATTTTCTAAGACTCCCAAATACCGATGCAGGAGTGTAACAAACTTCGTTGGTCCTGTGCGGTCATGTGTCTCCATCCTTGAACACAGTGGACTCACCAGCTGAGTGTAACCCTTCTTCTTTACTTAAGATGTTGAGAACAAACTCTTAATCTCTGGACTTCATTACCACCTGTGGGCAGTGGCTAGACTTTTCAGGTATAACATATTTTAAGTTTTTAAATTTATTTCTTCCATGAGAGAGAGAGAGAGGGAGAGAGCAAGAGAGAGAGATAGGCACCCCAAGAGTGTCCTTGCTCCAGGATCCACCCCAGACTCATCCAACCAGAATCCTGCACAGATGCCTACCCAGGGTATACAGCAAGACCTCGGGATGAGAACCTGGGACCTTCCTATGTGACTTCAGCATCACACAGCATTGTGTCACTGCTACACCACCAGGCTAGCCAGGGATAACATTTTAGTTTCTGTGATTTTAAATGGAAGAAGAGGTATTTTGAGGAGAATGCAAAGTAAGGGGGGGAGAGCTTATTAAAAGTATAATTAAGGGGACCAACAAATGGTGTAAAGGTTACATTGTTGGGCTTTCACATGGCCAACCATGGTTCGAGTTCTGGACTTGGCAGCTTAAAACTCACACTAGGCACCTGTGCATACATGCCTAAAGTCCTGAAACGAAATTGAGGAGAAGGGACTGCAGTGTGGCTATCCCCTTGCTGGGTGATTTCTCACTTTCTGTGGCTTTGTCTCTCTCTGTCTGGTGAGCACAGGGACCCTATAGCAAAAAATCTCTCTCTTTCTTAAAAAACAAAAAAGGGGAACCAGCAGTTAGCGTAATGGCTATGTCACTGGACTCCCACGTAGTGGACTGCAGTTCGCCTCCCTGACCTGGTGGCTTAAAACTCATGCCGGGCGCGTGTGCGTGCATGCCCAAGATCCCGAGAGGAGAATGGAGGAGAAGGGATTGCGGGGTGGCCATCCCCCCTGGGGGGTGATTTCTCACTTTCTGTCTCTATGTCTCTCTCTGTCTGGCGAGTGCACGCTCCCTATATCGAGAAAAAAAAACTCTCAAAAAACAAACAAACAAACAAAAAAACAAAAAAGAAAAGTATAATTAGGCACAGATTAAAAAAAAATGTTAGAGGGCAAATGAACTCACCAGAGAGACACACAGAAAGAGACAACAAGAAAGCACCCTTTGTGGGACTGGTCACACCACAATCCCTTTTCCATTTCTCCTATCAGAATTCTGGGCATACATGCAGATGCCCTCGGTGGGATCTAGTCACCTTAACCACCACATTGCTGGCTGGCCCACAGGCATTGCATTTATTTATAATTACATCTCTGCCCAGTCAGGGTTTATGATCTTACCTGGTGATAGCACCTGGAGGAAGAAATAAAAATGAAATAAGAAAGACTTTATTTGAACTTAGCAATAATGCCATTTCTTCTCTTTGATTTGAGGAGGTCAGAGCTGTTGTATATAAATGTGACTTGAATTGGGTCCACCCAGGAAAGATGAAGGTGAAACTGATGACTGATGAATTTATACCATGTAACCAATTTTAAAAAAAGTGACTTAAACTGCCTCTTTTGCCAGCACACATAGACAATGGGAAAACAAAATGTTTCCATATTTAATTGTAAGGTGTGTCCGGGGGAACTGAGAGGCAGCCTAATAGATGGCACCTCTCTGGGCGGGCTTGAATGCAAAAGCCGAGGGAGCACTTCTCAAACAAGCTTCCCTGTCACCTGCCATCTGGAGAGAGATACCCAAGATTTGTCTGCTGTAGCCACGAAAGAGTCCAAAGGAGGATGGGGAGGTCTATAGGCTTTGTTGCTCCATGTGGAGAAGAAATGGACTGGGTGAATTGGTGTGTGATCCCTAAGGGAAAAAGGTCTTTGTACTGTATTTCCTTTTTGACTTGGAGAACTAAAAGGCAAGCTAGTTAGAAATTGGAAAAGGCCATTTCTAAAGTTTGTATGTGAGTGTGTTTTGTTTGTTTGTTTTTTGGTTTTTGTTTTTTTTTGGGGAAGGAGTGGTTAATCACAGGAAGAAATGCTTTATTTCTATACTTCAATTTAACTTAGGATGTCCTGGGCTGTATTTTCAGGTATCAGGGACCTCTAATGAAAAATCACTTGTCTCAACTAGTATATTCATGCTGGGAAAATTTGTTTGTTATGTTCTAATGATATACAGTGATTGAATGTTAAAAAAAAAGATATCTTTAGAAATAGAAATAAAAATGCTTTACAATTAAAAGAAAAAGAAAATTATTTGTCTCATTTGAGAGTCATCCCCTATTGTCTAGCTGAACCTGATATTAACATTCCCTTTTCAATATTTGCTGGAATCCAAGTGTTCCTTCAAGTGATGACAAATGAATTGCCCTGGCTTCCTGTTACCATCATTCTTTATGCAGAGACTGGACGCAGGGGGTGGGGTGAGAGTGGAGGGTGGTGGGGGGTGGTCAGAGCCTGATGAGCCAGTTCCCAGCTTGGTTTTTCTTGGCTGAAAGATGGGCTTTGTTGCACTTACAGGCTCTTGCTGTAAGTGGTGCTATTGGACAATTTTCCTTGTGTGATCTTCCAATCAGCAATACAAGTACATTCGGAGCATGATCTGGTATCAACAAGATTGCTCCTTTTTGATTAGTTGAATCAGCTTTTTTTTCCCCAGAGTAGTTTCTCCCCCCGTACCCCCTCCCCGAGAGATACATGGAGGCAGCTCTGCCCCTCCTAGTTTGCAATCCTGAGATTTCTCTCAGATGCAATTAAAAATTAAGTAAAGCATTTTGGGTGATGCAGTGGTACCTACTGCTGTGTGTTGGTCTGCTCAAACCTAATGGGGAAGCTGGTGGGTTTGAGGATCCCCAGCGGCTGTGAGAACTAATAGGGTAAATGGAAAGTGTGGAGAACTTGGCTGGGGGACTATAAATTACAGGATGTGATTTGATCATTTACATGTCAAAGAAGTCAAAAGGGAGTCCAGAATGGTGCAGGAAAAGGGAGAAAGGACAGTCTGCCTTGAGGATTAAACACCAGAGGCCATTACAGGCTCATGACATGTGTAAAAGCCATAAGTTGTTGTTTTTAAAAACTTTCTATGTATATATGTATGTATGGTTTCCTATACCTGTTTTATTATTATTATTTACAATTATCAGATAGATTTACATTTTTTTTCTTTCATGAGCTTATCTCCAGTAGCCCCTGGCAAACTTATTAACTCTCCTTCATCCCAGAACATCTAAGGACAGTTAAGCTTCCCAGCTGGCCCTGGGAGGGGTAGCAGTGTAAACATTGCATCTCTAAGTAGTTCATTGCTTAGAGAGAGTGTATCATACTTAAAAACTGTGACATTTTTGTATTTTGTGTGTTAATTTAATAAGAATGGGAGACCTCAGGCTTGTTACTATTTTTCATGGAGGAGCTTCCTGGCCGCTGTAGCTAATATATTTTTCCTTCAGTGTGCCCCCAAGATCCTGTGGCCTTAGTAAGAGGATGATGCTGGGCCAGCACCCCCTGCATAACATGTTTGGACCATTATTTTTCTAGGGCAAAATGCAATAGCTTTGGTCTGGAGCAATCAGGCAGGGAAGAACTGGTGCACTGGGTTTCCTTCTGTCACACCTTTGGTGAAATGAATTAGACTTTTAAATCAGGAAATTCAGTGAGATGAGCTGGATTTTTACTCAAGTGGAGGATTTCCAGCTGGTTCAGGGGGTGATATGGAAATGTCTTGTGAAATCAGGGCCTGTTGGAGAGTTGCTCTCCTGCAGGCTCTGGTTCTCAGTGAGTGATCTATGGGTTGCATACAGAATGCAGTGGACAGGAAGCCAAAACAAGGTCTTGCTTGTGAGAAGACCGGGTGGTTCAGATGTTTGTCATTAGGAATGGGGTGTGGGTTTTTTCAAGTTAAACCAAAGCAGCAGTTCTAGTAGGAAAAGTCTCTCAGATCTGTGTCTTCTGTTTCTGGATACTCTTCCTAAGAAAGGCAGATTTCAGCAGAAAGGGTTATTAATAGTGGAATTTGTGCTGAAACCCTATGGGAGCAATGAACAAGATGGAGAAAGAAGTGGTTATTTCTTATACTTCAACACTTTATTTAGAGGCTCTGTTGACTTTGGAATAACAAGCCAAGACAAACAAAAATATTCACTAGGGATGAAAATGTTGTCTTCCTTTGCAATGCCTAAGCCTAAGTCTTGACAGCAACACATTTTTCTAACCAAGAACTGATTTTTCTAGTTGTGCAAGTAATGTCTAGATTATTAGACAAATATTTTGCTCAGGAAGAAATATTTAGTACCTTATCGAGCTAATCATCTGTCCTTTCCATAGTAAGGATTGACCTCTGCTTTTCCTCTGTCTTGTCATTTTGTTGGTTGGGTATAAGCTTCCTGTTGGTTCTACAGACTGGCTCTCATCTAACTTGAGTGAAGCTCTTCACGGCCTTTAAGACAGGAGCACAATCTGGCTCATTGTTCCTGAGTTGGTTCATGTACAGGTTTTCTTTGCCTCTGACTACCTCTTGCCTCTGGGACTTTCACATTGGGGAGCTAAATGTTGCAATATTAAATGCTGTGTGTGTTAATTTTATTTCCTGCCACTTTACTAAATTTGTTTCAGTTTCTGGTGGAGTTTAGGGTTTCCTACACAGAGGATCAGGTTGTCCTCAGAGAGGATTTTACATCTTCCTTCCCTACTTGGATGCCTTTTCTTTCTTTCTTTTGCCTAATCACTCTGCTCAGGACTTGTAGTGAGAATGCACATTCTTTGTTTTGTCACTGATCAGTAACAACTTCTAATCATTGATTATGCTGTTAGCATATGGGTTTGTCTTATATGGCCTTTATTTTGTTGAGATAAATTCCCTCTATGCCTAATCTGTTGAGAGTTTTTTTCCCCCATGAACAGGTGTTTAATTTTGTCAAATGTCTTCCTTCCCTACTTGGATGCCTTTTCTTTCTTTCTTTTGCCTAATCACTCTGCTCAGGACTTGTAGTGAGAATGCACATTCTTTGTTTTGTCACTGATCAGTAACAACTTCTAATCATTGATTATGCTGTTAGCATATGGGTTTGTCTTATATGGCCTTTATTTTGTTGAGATAAATTCCCTCTATGCCTAATCTGTTGAGAGTTTTTTTCCCCCCATGAACAGGTGTTTAATTTTGTCAAATGTTTTTCTGCATCTGCTGAGATGATCATATGATTTTTGTATCCTTCCTTTTTACATATATTGATTTGCCCATGCTGTACTATCCTCGCATCCCAAGGATAAATTCTACTTGATCTTGGTAAATGATATTCTTTTAAAGTGTTGTTGAATTGGGTTTGCTAGTGTTTTGTTGAGACTGTTGCCTTTGTGTTCATCAGGGACGCCGACCTGCAGTTTTCCTTTCTTGTAGTGGGCCTAACTGGCTTTGGTATCAGGGTAAGACTGGCCTCCTAAAACGAGTTTGCAAGTACTTTCTCTACTTCAGCTTTTCGGAAGAATGTGAAGAAGGTTGGTATTAATTATTTTTTGAATATTTGGTAGAATTCAGCTGTGAAGCAATCTGGTTCTGGGCTTTTCTTTGATGGAAGACTATTTCTTGCTATTGCTCTGATCAGATTTTTCTGTTCTTCATGATTCAGTCTTGGTAAGTAGTATTTGTCTACAAATTTCTCCATTTCTTCTGGATTACCCAACCTTTTGTCATACAATTGTGCATAGGAGTTCCTTACTCTTCTTTATATTTCTGTAGTAGTAGTTCCTCTTTCATCTCTTATTTTATGAGAGAACTTGAGGCACAGGGAGAGGGAGCACTTCTCAGAGCTTGGTATACAAACTAGCAGGAGTTAAGGTGGGAGATCCTGGTAAACCCATTTTATGATATATTGAGAACTTGAGGCACAGGGAGAGAGGGAGCACTTCTCAGAGCTTGGTATACAAACTAGCAGGAGTTAAGGTGGGAGATCCTGGTAAACCCAGAACCTTCATAGTTCTCTGTGGGGGGATTAAGTGCCCACACTCTGCCTAGTTATGTGTGTTTTTGGTTAAAACAGGAGTCAAATGTGAGGACTAGATGGTGGCACAGTGGCTACATAGTAGTCTCTGCGACTCACCCAATGGAAAGGTTCTGGGTTTGTGTTGGGGACCTCCCTAAGTATGCCAGGCATGTGCATGCCCATAATCTAGGGCTGGTTGAAGCTAGGGGTGGATCGTGGCATGAAGACCCTGTTGGGGTGCACGCTCATGGAAGAGAGAAATTAACTTAAAAAAGAGCCACCTAAGAATGTTGGATGAAGGCCCCAAACTGATAGTCATCATTATATTAAAGACAACTTAGATGGCTGTGGGCTTCTGATAGCAGGTCAGCGGCTGAAACTGGTAGAATGGAGTTAGGGTGGGTTCAAAGAGAATAATGAGAAAGGCTTTCTCACATCCTATCTTTTGACTTCTCCTCACTTCTCAAGGGTGTCCCACCTACCTCATATGGCTCTCCTAAGTATCTTGTCTTAAAAAGAGGAGCTAATGAGGCTTCCAGTGTTAGCATGTTATTTAAACATTTTTTTGCATCAAAATAAGTGCATACTGTAATTCCATTTTTTTCCACAAACTTTTGAATCTTCTTGTACACACAGTGATTAAAATATTTGAATCCAAATTTCACTGTTTACTAGCTGTGTGACTTTGGGACAAGTCACCTAATCTTTTCAAACCTCAATTTATTCTGTAAAATGGTAGTAATAATGATACCACTTCAAAAGGTCTTTACGAGCTTTAAGTGGGGTAATGTGTACGCACTTGCACAGACTCTCCTTTTCCTTATTTAGACATGGTATTCTTTAAGGATATTAAAAGTATCTGCAAACAGTTGCCTCTAGGATAGTAAAGGGAAGAAAGGTAAGAAAAATTTCACTGTCTGTCCTTTTGTACCTTTTGAATTTTGGAGAACAGGTATGTAGAACCTATTCAAAACATTAATATAAAAAAATCCCTTAATAACTTATCAAGAATTTGATATAAGACTTTTTGCTTTGTTTTGTTATAGGGTGTATATGCTCACCAGAGAGCAATAGCAAGAGAGGGAGAGAGAGAAATCACCCCCTGAAGGGCAATGGCCACACTGTGATCCCTTCTCCTCCATTCTCCTCTCATGATTTTGGGTACGACATGTACATATACCTGGCATGATTTGTTTGTTTGTTTGTTTTTGGGGTGGAGAGGTTTTTGCTGTAGGGTGCGCACGCTCACCAGAAAGAGAGAGAGGCAGGAAGACAGAAAGTGAGAAATCACCCCCCAAAAGAGATGGCCATGCCGCAATCCTTTCTCCTCCAGTTTCCTCTTGGGATCTTGGGCACACATGCACACGTGCCTGGTGTGAGTTTAAGCCACCTGGTCTGGGACTTGAACTACAGTTGACTACCTGGGAGTCCAGCAACATAGCCATTATGCCAACTGCTGGTCCCTCCTGGCATATTTTTTTTTATTTTTTTGGAAAAGTTTTTGCTATTCACCAGAAAGACAGAGAGAGACAGACAGAAAGTGAGAAATCACCCCCCAAAAGAGATGGCCATGCCGCAATCCTTTCTCCTCCATTTTCCTCTTGGGATCTTGGGCACACATGCACACGTGCCTGGTGTGAGTTTAAGCCACCTGGTCTGGGACTTGAACTGCAATCGACTACATGGGAGTCCAGCGACATGAACATTATGCCAACTGCTAGTCCCCCTTCTGGCATAATTTTTAAGCTGCCAGGTCCAGAACTTGAACTTAGTAGTCAGCCATGTGGGATATAGCGCCTTAGCCTTCAAAGCACCTGTTGGTTCAAATATAATGTTTCTTTATATTTTCTGAATATAGGGCCAGCTGATAGTGGTTATGGTGAATGGATCCTACATGGCTGACCAGGCGGTTCTAGTCCTGGACCCAGCAGCTTGAAAAAGACACCAGTCACAATTGCCCAAAATCCTGAAAGGAGGGAGAAATGGAGGAGAAAGGATTGCATGGGGGGGATACTTTCTCGATTTCTGTCTTTCTTCCTCTTTCTCTCTGGTAAGTGTATAATCCCTCTGGCAAAATTAAAAAACAAAACATCAAAACATGTTTTATAAATATAAAGAAATGCCATTTGAAGGCTTGCTGTCTTTTATTCAGGACAGGTCACTATTAAGCGCTTTGTAGTTTATATCATTTAATCCTCATGCATGCTCTATCAGGAAGGTGCTCCAGAGTGATTCATGGTTGGCATAGCAAAGTGAGTTTTTGCAGCTATATTCTGTACACGTAAGAACTATAGACATATTTTTTGCTATAAAATATTTCAGGCTGGGAACCAGCAGTTAGCGTAATGGCTATGTTGCTGGACTCCCACATAGTCGACCGCAGTTCGTGTCCCGGACCCGGTGGCTTAAAACTCACGCCGGGCGCATGTGCGTGCATGTCCAAGATCCCGAGAGGAGAATGGAGGAGAAGGGATTGTGGCATGACCATCCCCCCTGGGGGGTGATTTCTCGCTTTCTGTCTCTATGCCTCTCTCTGTCTGTCTGGCGAGTGCACGCACCCTATAGTGAAAACCTCTCAAAAAAAATTATTTCAGGCATATGGGAAAATGTAGAGAAGCATTTTTCCTTTTTTTTTTAAGGAGAGATTTTTGCTATAGGGCACATGTGCTCACCAGTGAGACAGAGAGACAGAAAAAGAGAAATCACTCCCCAGGGGAGTTGACCACATCATAATCCCTTCTCTTTCATTTACCTCTCAGGATTTTGGGCACATACATACACACACCTGGCATGAGTTTCAAGCCATTGGATCTGGGACTCGAAATGTGGTCAACCACACGGGAGTCTAGTGCTTTAACCACTACACCACACACTGGCCCCCAGAGAAGCATATTTTCTATAGTATTTAAAATGTCCTTAAGAGAGATTCATAGAAATTCTCTAGAGAAAGAAAGAGAATGCTATTGATATTTACAGTGAGATAACAAACTGAACAGCCTCAGGAAAAATGGGTTGTATGACTAGAAAGGAAGTATGAAAGTATCTGCTACCCATGTTCCCCCAGGCCTGCTAAGCAATTGCGGTCTTGATACAGATGGATGCTCGGTTTATCAGGTAACCATGGAAACCATGCTCTTGATACACTGCTCACAGTTTATGCTGGTACTATGTATGTGTATATCAGAGACTATGCAGAGTGTTCCATTGTGTGCTTCTTTTTATTTTCCTCAACTTTATTTATTTATTTATTTAAAAATTTGACCAGAGAGGTACAGAGCAAGTAAGAGAGGGAAAGTAAGAAAACAAGCCACCAGGTCTAGGACTCAAACCATGGTCGGCCATGTGGGAGTCCAGCGCCCTTAACCACTACACCACCTGCTGGCCCCTCCATCGTGTGTTTCTAAATTTTGAATAAATGATATAATATTTGTTTCACTTTTTAAAAGCAGTTAGGCAGATTTTCAGAAAATTAAAGGAATTAGGGCCAGGAAAGAAGGCTGTATTAGTGAAGGTTCTTTTAATTAAAAGCAACAGACGTGAATTCTGGCTAGCTTAAACCATGGAGGCACTTAATGAGGAATACTGGAATATCTTAAGTATCTCATGACTGGAAAGGAGAAAATTCAGGGCAGCTTCTGGGATATGAACAACACATAGCCAAAGAGTCAATCTCTTTTGTCGCCATCATCAGTATGGCCTGACTACAGTGGTCCACACCTCTGTGGTCTGGATTCCAGTGGCCAAGTTCCAGGAACAGTGAGGAAATCCAGCTGAGCCTGGCATCCCCCCTGGGTGATCCTCACTGTACATCCGGAATCCAGGATCATGTGAAAGGTCATGGCTATTGATTGAGGCCATTCACAGAAGAGGGGAGGCTGCAAGCTGGGCACCTATAGAGGTGACAACCGTAAGTGAGCAGAGGAAAATGGACATGTGAAGGAACACATTGTATTTATGGTTTCCTCTGAGAGAAAGGGAAAAGTATTTCATTTGGGAATTCCCTCCTGGCATTTTAATTTATATGAACTTCTGGATTCTGAATTCTGAGAAAGATCAGTTGAAAAATTAAAATAAGTAGCCTTCTAATTCTCCTGTGAGAATTAAAGCTTAATAGTCAATGCAGGGATCTTACTGGTTTGAAGAAATCCACTGGCTCCAAGTTGAAAGCAAGAGCAGGAAACGCTGACATGTGAGGCCAAGGTCAAGGTCAACGTTATTGGGAACCAGGACTGGCGTGGGAGACATATCATTCAGACGTGGCTGTTCAGTTCCACTGTGTGCTCATGGCCCTGGGCACTGCTAACAGTGGTTCATGCCCGTAAACAAAGTTAATGCTAATAAGCGTATAGGCAGAGTGTACTTTCTGCAGATCCTGTGAGTGGCGTTTTCTGCAGATCCTGTGAGTGGCGTTCTAGGAGATAACAAGTTTAAGAAACAAAATATGTCCTTCAGTTGGCATTTTGTACATCTGTTTCTGTGTAGTGCTGTTCATCTTGCCAGAGATTCAAATATTATTTTATTTGAATACTACTAGAGAGAGTTGATGCTTTGTGAGTTTAAAATTTTCATTTAAAAAATTACTACTTTTAAATTTTAAATATTTGGGGTTTAACCTCTCAAATTTTTTGTTTGTTTTGTTTTTACTACTGAGCAAGTATGTTCACCAGAGAGAGACAGAGTCAGAGAGAGGGAGAGAGAGACAGGGACGGAAAGTAAGAAATCACCCCCTAGAGGGTATGGCCACACCACCATCCCTTCTCCTTTCTTCTTTTGGGATTTTGGGCACACATGCACTCATGCTCAGCGTGATTCAAGTAGTCAGGTCTGGAACTTGAACCACGGTTGGCTGCGTAGGAATCTAGAGCCTTAACCATTATACTACCTCCCACCTCCCAATTTTTAAATGACTCTTACTGAACATTTATATCTTATGTTAACTTTTTTAAAAAATATTTTCTATTATCTTATATCTGGATCAGGTAGAGACCATTTTTTGCACATAATTAGAGTTATATTCTTGCCACGATACATTGGTTTATACTACTACTAATAAATCATCTGTTATTATATCTTTTTGTTTTTTAACAGAAGGTCACATACTTTTCCACATTATAGAAAAATGATTTCCTGTTTATGGTTATGGTCACTTACTATTTCCCAAAAACACATAAGTAAAGTTTTATGAAATGCACAGAATAAAACGAATTAAGGAATTCCTAAGAATTCTCAGAATTCCATGT
The DNA here is from genome assembly GCF_000334495.1 of Tupaia belangeri chinensis. Classification (NCBI taxonomy): domain Eukaryota; kingdom Metazoa; phylum Chordata; class Mammalia; order Scandentia; family Tupaiidae; genus Tupaia; species Tupaia belangeri. The sequence goes on from NW_006159849.1 coordinate 6,233,547, forward strand.
TCTCATTTCTGAATTCCAATGATCATTTTCTGATAGAAATTTGGGAGCATTGCAAGGTAGGTACATTGTCTGTTGGATATGTAGTAGAGTTGAGGAAGAAACACTGTTAACTGAGCTCTGAGCTCTTCTCACTACCAATGCCATTGAGATGCCGTTGAGAAAGTCATATTTGTCAAATTTGTTGGGAGAAGCTCAGATGAGTTTTGCTGCTGCTGAGGCCAGTAGGTGGTGTTGTGGTTAAGGCACTGGACTCCCACCTGGCCAACTGTGGTTCGAGTCCCGGACCTGGCTGCTTGCTTTCTCACTTTCCTTTTTTTCTCTGATGATTGTACATGCCCTACAGCAAATTAAATAATAATAATAATAATAATAATAATATTAAATTAAAAAAAGAGTTTTGCTGCTGTCTGTTTGATAAGAGCCTCCTGGTCATTTTTGGGCTTCTGTTGTAAGTTAGAAGAGCCAATTCCATTATAAACAAAAAGTGACCACCTTGTTAGGAAATAACATTTACTTTCTGGCTTCAGAGGAAGTCGTAGAAACAGCATAGAGTGAAATGGGAAAACAAACACGATCTTCCCTTTGAAGTTGTCAGCCACATTTCAGCCTATGAAATACTAACCATTGACACACTGCTCAGATGATAAAGATATGTCTAGAAAATCCCATTATGTACTGTGCTCCTCTACTAAAGTTAATTTTCAAATGGATGTTCCCTCGCTTAACTGTGCTCTGAGGGAATGGATTAAATTCTGTCAAATTCTGGTGGAGAACACTGGTCAGGCGCGGCACATGGAGACAGTGGTTTCTGGCAATAGGGTGAGTAAACCTGAGTCAGGGCTGACCGGACGGTGGGAATGTGAGGTTGGCATCTGCTCACAGCCCCCTAAGCCAACTGGTCCTGATAACACACCATTTTACTCTCAATCATGCAAATATACCCACATTACACTGATGAAAAAATTCTGTTCTATGCTGGCTTGTACCATATATATTTGTTCTTCAGCTCTTTGACAAAGATGGATATAAAATAACTTTTAAAAAGCTACTTTATATAGGAATGCTAAAATATTTATATAGAGATTAGCCATATGCTGGGTGTACTCTCCTAAAAACCAAGTATAAAAACCATTAAAAAAATTCTATGTAGGCCAAGATTGCAAATGACTAGTGGTGTATAATTTAAGTTAAATATGGCAAATACATTTCCTTTTCTAATAAAAATATAAATTATGTTCCTTTTTTGAAGACTTTAGATATAAATTCAACTATTAAAACAAGTTTAAGAATTCCTTTGGAAAATTAACTTTTTTGCTTTTAGAATTAAAGAACTTTGGTGAATATATTTCTAATTTTTTTAATAATATGTTACTCTATATCAGTGGTATATCTGTGTGCTGTGGGGGGTTACCTGGAATTTGAATTTTTGTCCTTAACAGATCAAAAGCCCATTATTTTTTAGGTTAAAATTAATTGAAGTGAAAGTTTTTTTATTGGATCAGTCCTTTAGCCTAGCAGTTAAGGGAGCCGGATTCCACATGAATGACCACTGTGAGAGTCTTGGTTCCAGGGCTTGAGAGACATTCTGGGCACATGTACATGCTGAGCCCCAAATCTTGACAGGATGGAGAAATGGAGGGGAAGGATTAGGGCATGACCATGCCCTGATAAGGGGGGTGCATTTTCCCTCACTCTTGTTGGTTTCTCTGGAAAGTGCACGTGCCCTCTAGCAATTTAAATAAATAAATAAATAAATAAGAGCTCACGCTTTCCAAAACCCATAATGCTTACAAGTTACTTAATTAACATTAAATGCTTTTCAAGGTTGGGCCCAGTGCATGCCAAGGTCAAGAAACCACACCTGAAGTAGTTTTCCCATCAACTTCTTGTGCTGGCTTTATTAATGGATTAATAGCATTCAGTATGATAGGTATCCTGTGGCTACCTCCAAAAAACAAACTCCAGATGCCATTTTTTTTCATGTGTTTGGCTGATGTCTCTTCTGCCACAGTAACTTACAAAGTGTTTAAGGGTCAATAAAAGCAATTTTTTTCATCTAGCCACACTAATTCCCTAATTTGCATCTGATATCATGCTAGATATTGTGCCCCAAAAGTTAAATAGACGTAATTCATACCACTCACGAGCTCAAAATCTGGTCAGAGAATAATTATTACAGTAATAATAAAGTATGATTATATTTTACTAGTAGTAACAATAATCATCATAATAACTGCATCGAACACTTATTAAGCCCCTCTATGCCAGGCATTACACAAGTGATTTCCACACCTCTTTAAATATGAGCATCAAACCTGTGAGATTGGTAGTCTTCTGTCCATTTTACAGATGCCGAAACTGAGCCTTATAGAGGGAAGTGACTTGTCCAGGCCACCCAGGTAGTCACTGATGAAGGTGAAAAACAAAAAATTGAAGCCTGGCATGTAAGGACTCAGAGTCAAGTATACAATCAATTCCATTTTTGGAATTTTTTTTTTCATGTTTGGAATTTTCATTTAGAGATCTTACAGGGAATTGAGAAGCAGCAAGTTCTGTTGGAATCACTGTAAGTTATTTCATTGGTAGGAAACAAAAGGCTTAATAGAAGGTGGTATTTTACGAGGTGCTTGAAATATAGAATTGATTTACTCACTAGCAAAAGACGTTTGGACAAATCAAGAATCATCCAGTTGCTCTTTCTGACAATGTGCAAGAGACAACTGAGAGCTACTCCTGAAGGAAGCTGCAGGACCTTGAAGGGCCTTTGTCCCTTGAACTTCAGTGAACAGGAGTCAGAAGAGTTGGTTATTACTGATACATTAAATGCTCATAATTGTCAGGAACCCAATGAATTAAAGCTCTCAGTAGTAATTTTTAAAAAAATTGTGCCAGATGGCATGTGCGCTCAATGGAGAGAGACAGAGAAAGAAAATGAGAAAGCACTCCCTGCTCCCTCCCCACCCCCCATGGTCACACCCACAATCCTCCAATTCTCTTTCCTTCTGGGATTTTGGGCATGTAAGCACATGTGCCCAGCATGTTTCTTAAGCTGCTAGGTCCAGGACTCAAACTACACAGTCGGCCATGTGAGATCCAGCCATCTTAACCATCATTATTACATGGGTTAGCCCAATATATTTTTTTTTTCTAAAGGAGAAATGAGTACTTCCTTAGAGGACTGCTCTATGATATTTTTCTACCTGCTTTTCTGCCTTTCGTCCCGTACTTCTTTTTTTCTTAAATGATAGGGAACTTGCTATTTAGAGAGAGAAAAACAAGAGAGAGAGAGAGAGAGAGAGAGAGAGAGAACCATTGACAGAAGTATCTTCACACTGCATTCCCCTTTCCCTAGCTCTCTAGCTTCTCAGAATCTTGGGCACCAACATGCGTGTACCTGGCATGTTTGCAGGCTGACCCTGGGGACCTGAACCCATGGTTGGCTGTGTGGATTCCAGCTCTGCAGTCCAGTATGCTATGGATTGCACCATTTAGGCTGGGCCTTGTCCTATAGTTTTGACACTTCTGAACTTACAGTCAGTGAGTCAACAGCATGTTTTTAGCACTTTCTTTGTGCACAGAAGTGGACCTTGATTCAATAGGAGAATATAACTACCTAGAACTAAAGAGATGGGTGCTTTCCTGCCTTCCAGGGAAGCCAGGACAGGAACACACAGCCCAAATGTCAACAGAACTTGCTGCTTCTCTCATCCTTTCAGTGGAAGGCCTATAAGTAAAAGTTCCAGAAATGTATTAAGAAATGTGCATGTCACATGTGTATCTGTAAATGTTTATGCACTTGTCTCTGGGTCCTTACGTCTCATGCTTCCACTCTTTTTCATATCTCTATTAATGACGACTTGTGTGACCTTGAACAAGTTGCCTACCTTCTCTGAAGCTCAGTCTCTATATCTGTAGAATGGATACTGCATGTATGTGTGTGTATTTATTTGTCTCAAAAATCACTCGGGGGTTGTCTTTTTCTTTCTTTTCTTTCTTTTAAAGCTTCTTCCATTAGTAAGAGAGACAGACAGAGAATATACCCCCAATGGGGTCTTGATGCCACAGTTCACCTTAGAACTTAGCAAGTCCTGGATCATGATAAATGAACCTATAAATTCCTAAATTTATAAAGCCTGATAGAGATTGATTTTTAATACCTCATAAGTAAAAAAGAGAATCACAGAGTTATGTAGCTGGACGGGATCCCAGAGATCTGAAGTGTTTCATGACATATTAATGTCCTTGCTTTGTTTATAGGTGTTTTGGAAAAGGACCTTATGTTAAAATAAAATTAGGAAATGCTGGGTTAAAGTTAAGTAGGATACAATAAGGTATAAGGAATGAGGTATTTGAACATGCATGTTGGGAAACGCCTCTCCACCTGAGTCAGATGGTATACCCCTACACTCCCTACGTGAAGATGGCAGCTGATTCCTTTCTGAGAGCAAACAAGTCCCCAGGGGAAGGAAGGATATATTGGTTGCCCCTGTTTCATGCCATGAATTCTCAGTGGGATGCCTTTCTGTAGAGGCTCAGAGAAGGGTGAACAGCATCTCTCGGCCTTTGGGGCTACCATTCATTCTTTCAGCAGACCAATGCTGCAGAGTTCTGGACTCAGTGTCAAGGGGTCACCAACTCCTTAGAATCAGAACAATGTGTTTATCCCTGACCTAGTCCACTAGGACCTGGGATAGGGGTGTAATTAGCTGTGGTTACAAAACTAGTTTGATACCCTTTCCCTGAGAAACTGGTCCTTTGGGGTCAGCCCGTGGCGTGGTGGTTGAAGCAGATGGATTCCACATGACCGACTGCAGTTTTAATCCCTGATGTGATGCCTTGTGATTACACTGTGCATGCGTGCGTGTGTGTGTGTGTGTGTGTGTGTGTGTGTGTGCGTGCACGCATGCGTGCACTCAAAATCCTGGAAGGAGGGAGACACGGGGAAAGAATTGTGGCATGACCATCATGGGGATTACTTCCTTGCTTTTCCTCACTCCGTCTCTTTCTGGGGAGTCCATATACCTTCTGGCAAATTAATAAAAAAGAAAACTGGTCCTTTTTGTTTAGGTTGGAGAGCACCAGGTTAAAAAAGTTTAACCGTTGTCCTCGCTTCAGGATTTTTTGAAAGACTTGTCAGTGAGGATAGATACAACTTCATGGAAAAAAATCTTTATGGGAAAAATTATGAAATAAAATAAGTGGGCTTCAATTTTTTTTTTTTTTGCACCAAAATTAACTATTTCTGTTTTCCCACCCACTTTTGGAAGTGCTCTTGTACGTGGTGGATAATTACCGTTTGGTTGCCTGTGTCCCTTCCTGTTGGGGAAGAGCACCTCTTTGCTTTGCAAGAATTGTGTTCCTTTTCACTGAGAGGTTCCAGCTGTGTAGTTGGGCACATTGTCTCAAACAGTATTGATCAGAGCTTTTGGGAATGTTGGAATTAGAATCAATGGCAGGAGGTTTTTCTCTTGGATGGTAAAATCTAGTGAGAGGTTGATGCTTTGTGCTCAGGTCTGTGATGGCACAGTGTGACAGTGATGTCAAGAGAGAAGCAGGTGTTGGAAATGGAAAGACGGCACCCTGGAGGATGTTGGGTCATATCTGAGGCTTGGGGGTTGTGTCCTTGTCTTTGTTACTGGCAAAGGACTTACCACATCTGCTCTTCTGGGAATGATGCTATCCTTCTTTGGCAAAGTAAAATATCATTAGAAAGTGACTTTAGGGACCAGTAGTTAGCATAATGGCTATGTCGCTGGACTCCCATGTAGTCGACTGTGGTTCGAGTCCCGGACCCAGTGGCTTAAACTCATGCCAGGCACATGTACGTGCATGCCCAAGATCCTGAGAGGAGAATGGAGGAGAAGAGATTTCAGTGTGGCCATTCCCCCTGGGGGGTGATTTCTCGCTTTCTGTCTCTCTGTCTCTCTCTGTCTTTCTGGCGACCAAACGTGCCCTATAGCAAAAACCTCTTAAAAAAAAAGAGAGAAAGAGAGAGAAAGAAAGAAAGTGACTTTAGGGGCCAGGAGGTGGCATGGTGGTTAAGGGCGTTGGACTCCCACGTGGCTGACAGTAGTTAAGAGTCCCTGATCTGGCGCTTGCTTTCTCACTTTCCCTCTCTCTCTCTCTCCTGCTCTCACTCTTTCTCAATCCGTCCCTCTCTGGTCAAATTAAATAAATGTTTAAAAAGTTAAATAAAATAATTCTTTTTTTAAAAAAAGAAAATGTTTTTAAAAACCTGGACCATAGAGAGGTGCGCAGATCCTTAGATGTGTTGAGGTTTGGTCTATTTGCTGCTAAGCCAGGCCTCTCCCAAGCAAATCAATATACAAGTAGGAAGCTTGACAGGGAAATGGACCCTGGGAGACCCGTAGGAGCATACAGGAAAACATACAACAACCCTCGCCCTTCAAAATATCATTCTTTAAAGAAATTGTTAATTGACAAATTACAATTGTGTGTATTTATTGAGTACAATGTGATAATATATGTGTACAATGTGGAATCACTCAATTAAGCCATTTAACATATTCATCACCTCAAATATCTGTCTTTTTTTTTTTTGAGGTGAAAACATAAATGTACTCTCAGCAAAATTTGAAATATGCATTAATATTAACTATAGTCACCTAATGCTGTGTAATAAAACTCAAAACATTTATTCCTTCTTGTCTAACTGAAACTTCGTACCTTTTGGACCAATTTCTCCTTATTCCTCCCACTCCCACCAAAACTTCTTTGTTATTTAGGAGGAGGGCTAAGAAGCCCCAGCAGTGTCATGGGGAGGGGCTTTGATGGTTTCCCACCACAGCTCAATGATATTAATAAAAAAGGGTAGAGCAATAGGAAAACTTGGATTGGCTGCAAAAGCCATCCTGCCACCTCCTTGACCTCACAAAAGACCCATTTGTAAAATGAGGACAATATGAGTACCACTCCATTTATTTTCTATTGGCCTCTAAAGAAAAAAATAGGCAAAACATTTTATCAATCACAGGATCCCATTCAAATGTAATTACTCAGTTACCTAACTATGACCACACTTTACAACTCTGTGCCAAGTCAGTATTACTCCCAAAAAGTGATTTAGGGAAGGGCAAGAAGCAGGTTTCAGGAAAGTAGCCTTAGTAGGTGCAAAAATGCCTTAAGGGTGATAAGAGATAGAAGCAAGAGAATTGTTTCTTCCTGCTTTGGCTTTATTCTTTTAGTTTCTTCTTCTGCATGTCTGTTTCCTATGGAAAATTTTTCCGTTTTGGACTTTAGGTGGGTTTTATATGGAGAGAAGGCAGGAAACCTCTAACTCCCGCAGGAGACGATGCGTGTAGAAGGTCTCGCAGTACCTGGTACCCGGTTCTTGTTTAACTTGTCTTCGTTCCTTCATTCCTGGTAGGACATTAAAAATTACATTAGTCTCCTATTGGAAGCAAATAATCCGGGGAAGAGTTCTGCAATGTGGACAAATACAGTGTGGGACAAGACTGTTCCTAAGCAAGAGCTGGATAGGGACAGTGAGGAGGGCCAGAAGACTGAAGAAATGGCGTTTGTGTGGCTGGTGGTGAAACCGCCACAACAAACAAAAAAGAGAAAAAGACAGTGAGGAGGGCCAGAAGACTGAAGAAATGGCGTTTGTGTGGCTGCTGTTGAAACCGCCACAACAAACAAACAAGAGAAAAAAAAAAGTTTCCACACTGCAAAATCTGCTGGCTTGAAAGAAGATGGGGAAGGCACAGTCGGCTGGGGTGGGTCCTGCTGGATTGAAGGGCCTGACAGTGTGTGATTCCCGGCAACAAATGGTCGTGGTGGGCGTGCGCGCACTGACACACACGCAGCGCCCAGCCTCCAGTTTCAGCGCTGGCAGGAGATAACAATTCTCAGCTCGCCTTTCCAGGGTTATTTTTGGCTGGGGCTGTTCGCTGATGGCAAAAGGTTTCAGACCCCTCCCAGCTCCCTCCCTGCCCTTGTTCAAAAGAGAAACCTCTGCGCCTAAGCTGCTCACTCCCAGGAGGGAGAGCGGTCGGGTGCCTGAGAGGACCCCGAATCCGGTACCAACTCTCACCACCCCCAGGCTGTTCCTTTCCTCGGGAGAAGTACTGGCGGCAAAGGCGTAGGTCAAGCGCGAGAGGAGGCGTCGCCGGGGTCTGGGTAACTGGCCCTGGAACCGAGCTTTTGGAACACCCCTAAAGTGAATTCAACTAGAAGAAGAAATTGAGGGCACCTGGGGACGATCCGGCTGCGAAGTGAGCGGGAGAAAACTTTATAGGAAGAAAGAGGCCAGACTGTGCTGGGGCAGGGAGGGGGCGCGCGGAGAGGAGCGGTCGGTGCCGCGCGAGGGCGCAGGGCGCTGGGCGCCGGCGGGAGCCCCATCCCGGTGCTGACGGTGCCCACTGCGCCCTACGAGGACCAGCGGCCGGCCGGCGGCGGGGGGCTGCGGCGGCCCACCGGGCTCTTCGAGGGCCAGCGCAACTACCTGCCCAACTTCATCCAGAGCGTGCTGTCGTCCATCGACCTGCGCGACCGTCAGGGCTGCACCATGGTGGTG
>NW_006159849.1:6242106-6262877 GCF_000334495.1 Tupaia belangeri chinensis
AGGACCGCCACCGAGATCGTGGTGCAGATGGCCGCGGCCAACGGGGTGAGTGACCTGGACCGCCCTCGCTACCGCCCCCCTCTCCTTGCCCAGGTCCCCGCGGTGCCGGTTCTCCAGCCCCCCACTCACCCGGGTCTGGCAAACTCCCATGCCCTCTCCCTCCCGCGTCCCACCACCGTCGCGCTAGCAGTCTCCCCAGCGCACGCCAGACGCCGGGTTATTTCAGCACCCACAGCCCCCAAAAGCCTTCAGGGTCCCCGCCTTATTTTGAGCTCTGCATCCTGAACCCATGGCATCACCTAGAAACCTTCCCCGACTGCCTGCCTCCTGCACCTGCTCCCTTTTCTTTTCAATGTTCTCTTTCTCATCCTTTCTAATCCCATGGTGGTGACCCAGGTTCTAAGTATTGTTTAGCCGCCCTTTACTCCCCACCCTTCCACCCAGACCTCTTTAGTTGGCTCGCAACAGATTGTCCCCCTCTGCGTCCTGTTTGCAGTCGTCCTCTTCCTCTAAATCTTGGCCCTCCAAACTCAGCAGTACTGTTGTCTCAGAACACACACACACACACACACACACACACACACACACACACACACACGTGGTGATCTCTGATCCTTGACATACTTGGCAAAAAAGGCCCCTTGATGTTTTGGGTATCATTAGTTCATTAACCCAGTGAAATCACTTGGATGAGGGATCAATTTGGTTTTTGCTTGCAGCCTGGGCTCTTCCTAGGAGGCATATCGCTAATGGTCTGAAATGAAGTTTGCAGTGACTTTCTTAAGTAATGTCTAACTTCTCTCCAAGATGACTTTTGGCATTTGACTACATTTCATGCCTCTTCCTCCTTTCGGCTTTCCTCCTCATGCCCTCTCTGGTCTCTGGAGGCTTCTGCAGTGTTCTGCAATATGAATTCTCAGGTCTTGGGTTCTCCTTCTGCCTCCTTCCTCTATCCCACTAGCACATCCTTGGCATATCCTTATATTTCAATTTCCTCTTTCCCAAATCAGGCAGCATCTGAAAGGCAGGTACGAGAGGGATACCTAACTTCAGGGGTCTCTGAATTATCTGTGGAAAGCATTGTCTAAAAAAGGAATTTCTTTCTCGCTAGTGCAACCAGATCCACACACATAAAACTTTTTAAGTGAAATAATTTTTGCAGATGTGTAAATGAGTGTGAATATCTTTAAAAGTGAAACTAAACAATTACCTAACTTTTGAATTTTTTCCCTCTTTCTCAACCTTTTTTTTTAATTTTCTCATTTTAAATTTTATTTCTTCATTTTAAAAATTAAAAACAAACAAACAAAAAGTCCCTTAGATCATCTGTGCTTCACATTTGTCTATAGCCCCCACCCCAGTGCTTCAGAGATAGAGAATGAAGATTTTTGTTTGTTTTGTCTTGTTAAAGGATAACCGAAAGCAGTTGGGAGAAGCAGGGCCTGTGGTGTTGGAATGGCTGGTGGATTGTGATTTTCGACTCAGCTCACAAAGAGGCCAGGGATAATGGGACTTGCATTTCTCTCTGGCTCCTCACTTGGGATTGATGGCAGTTGGCTAGAATCTGGGAGTTGGAGAAAGGCTGACAGACGGTCTTTTACTTTTTCCTGTCAAAGTGGTTCTCATCATGGAAGATGGAGAATAACAGAACCTGGGAAGGCTAAGGTGGCTTCCGTCCTCTTTCTTGGGCCAGTTTTTCCAGGGGGTGAGAGACACGTGCTCTGTCCGGTATTTGCCGAGGGTCAGAATAGTTTTGAAGCTACAGTTGTTGATTTGCATGGACAAATTATTTTTATGTTTTATTATTTTGTTGGTCCACTTTGCCATAAAGATTCTATTTTTTTCTTTTTTCTTTTGCCAGAGTGCATGTGTGCTCACTATAGGGGAAGAGAGAGAGAGACAGGAGAGAGAGAAAGCATCCCCCCAAATGGGTGTGGTTATGCTCCAATTCCTTCTCTATTTCTTCATCCTGTTGGGATTCAGGGCATGCATGCACACGTGCCCTTGTTTTTCAAGCTCCCTGGGGCCAGGATTCAAACGCCAGATGGCCATGTTGGATCCCGCTCCCTTAGCCACTAGACTAAGGGGCTGGGCCTGACATAAGGACTCTTTAACCTCTTACTTCAGTGAGTCTTCTCTGATACATACTCTACTAACTTTAAGAATTTATCTTGGGCATAGTAATATATTTTTAAGGGTATGTTAATATGTGCTTAAAATAGGGTCAGATTAAACCTAGCAGTTTTTATGAAGGATAGAATGATAAACTAATATAGAAGCACAAACTCTTAAGTCCTATTTCTGAGAGGGGTGGGCATGGGTGATGGAGATGGACAGTTTTTAGAATTTTTAGCAGTCAACTTTAACCAATCTTTCTCTCATTCTGCTCACCTTCTTGGGGGCATATGTGAAAGTGAATAGTCATAAGGCTGACTTAAGGAGAAAGGTGATCTAAAAGAACTGGATAATTATAAGCAAATGTGGTCTTGAATAACTGAAACCTGATGGAAATGCTCTTGTCTCCTGCTAAGCATGTTGAATTAGACCCAGAAATGAGGAACCTTATTTAGAGGTTTTTGCTATAGGGCACATGCACTTGCCAGAAAGACAGAGAGAGACAGAGAGACAGAAAGTGAGAAATCACCCTCCAGAGGGGATGACCACTACACAATCCCTTCTCCTCCATTTCCTCTCAGGATCTTGGGCATGCACACACACGCACCCAGCGTGAATTTAAGCTCCTGGGTCTGGGACTTGAACTGCAGTCAACTACGTGGGAGTCCAGCTACATAGCCATTACGCTAACTACTGGTCCCCTCTTTTTAAAAAAAGAATTATTTAATTTTATTTATTTATTATTATTTTCAAAAAGTTTGCTATAAGGCATGTGCACTTATTGGAGAGACACAGACAGTGAGAGACAGAGGGAAAGTGAGAAAGCAAGCTGCCAGGTCTGGGACTTGAGCTGTGGTTGTCCATATGGGAGTCCAATATCTTAACAACCTTGTCACCTGCTGGTCCCATGCTGTGGTCTTTCAAAATTTCTCATTAGATAGTCATAAGCAAGCTGGAAGCATAGTAAAAAAAACCACAACTATAATTGTGTGTGTGTGTGTGTGTTTCTCTCTCTCTTTTTTATTTTTAGGTTTTTCCCATGGGGCATGTGTTTACCAGAGAGAGACAGAGAGAGCGAAAGTGAGAACACACCACTGGGGAGGGGGCATGCCATAATCCCTTCTCCATTATTTTGTTGGGATTTTGGGCATGCACACACATGTGCCTGACACATCTATCTGTGTATCTACCTACCTAGCTGATGAAATTGTCTTGTAGAAAAATCCTGTAGAATTTCTCCTGCTGAGATTTTCTGTTTGTTTTCTATGGTATTATTTAATTTTTCATTCTATATCCCTGTTTTAGTTTGTTTTATTCATAAGAGTGTTTATGTTTACTGCACACACACACACAAACACACACACACACACACACTCAACAGGGTCTTGTTGACAATGAGCCCATTCCCCAGCCCTCCAGTTTTTTAGTTTGCTTCATTCATGATAGGAGTGTGTATGTTAACTAGAGCGAGAGAGAGGCACACTCCACAGGGTCTTGTCGACAATGATCCCGTTCTCCAGCCTTCAGCTCATCAAGGATCTGGACGTGTGTGCATGTACCTAGTATATTTCAGGGCCAGAGACCAATAGGGTTGGTCATGTGGCTTCTGCAGGTCAGTATGCTACCAACAGTGTCACTGAGGCTTAGGCCCCACTTTTCTTGTCAATTGGAAATGAGTTCTAAAGGCTTATCTTAGTCCATTCAGGCTGCTACAACAAAATACAAAAATATCATAAACTGCATGGCTTATAAACAATAGAGACTTGTTTCTCACAGTTCAGGAAAGTGGGAAATCCAAGATCGAGGCACTAGTAGATTGGGTGTGTGGTGAAGACTCACTTCCTGGTTCTCAAAATGGTGCCTTCTTGCTGTGTCCTCACATAGTGGAAGGGAACTCTGCGGGGTCTTTTTCATAAGAGCATCAGTCTGAATCATGAAGACCATTCCTTCATGATCTGATCACCCTCAAAAAGCCCTACCTTCTAATACTATCACATAGGGAGTTAGGATTTTTATTTATTTTTAAAATTTTAATTTACGAAAAACATTTAAAACTTTAGGGACCAGCAGTTGGCATAATGGCTATGTTGCTGGACTCCCATGTAGTCGACCGCAGTTTGAGTCCTGGGCCCACTGGCTTAAACTCACGCTGGGCGTGTGTTTGTGTGTGCTCAAGATCCCTAGAAGAGATTGGAGGAGAAGGGATTGCAGCGTGGCCATCCCCCCTGGGGGGTGATTTCTCACTTTCTGTCTCTCTGGCGTACACATGCACCCTATAGCAAAAACCTCTTCAAAAAGAAAAACATCTTAAATTTTAATTTATATTTAATCACACATCTTTACAGTGTACAACACTGCTTTTTCCAGCATAAATACCATGCATATCAGTCAAGACAAAGACATTACTATATATGTTTTCATCAGTAAATAGCTTTCCATTTTTTTGTCAGTTAAAATGTGCTTTTTTGGGGCCAGCAGATGGCGCAATGGTTACAAAGCTGGACTCCTATGTAGCCAACCACATTTGGAGTTCTGGACCCAGAGACTTGAAACTCATGCTGGGCGTGTGTGCATGTGTGCCCCAAATCCCAAGAGGAGAATAGAGGAGAAAGGATTGTGGCAGGGCCATTGCCCCTAGGGGGGTGATTTCTTGCTTTGTCAAAACAAACAAACAAACAAAAACCCCAGAAAAAACCCAAAGCATACTGTTTTTTTTTTCTCCTCTTCCCCTTCCTTCATTATCCACCCCCATATTACTGCTATCTTTACTATTTCTAGTATCTATAGTTGTCCTCCCTGCTACTATTACTTTTAAACTTTCAGTTTCTGCTGTAGAGCACAGACAGTATATTTTGAGTGGGGACATACAAAGTCTGTCTTTCATAGTCTAGCTTGCTTCATTTAGCATTAAGTCTTCCATATTCATCGACTTTGTATCAAATGTCAGCCTCATTTTTTTTTTTTAATGACTGAGTAGTATTCTATAGAGTACATATGCCACATTTTTTCAGTCCAATCATCTAGTTTTAGACACTTGGGTTGATTCCATGTCCTAGTGATCATAAATAATGCTTCAATAAACATGGATGTGCAAGTGTTTTTCTGACTGAGGGTTTTTCTGTCCTCTTGGTAAATACCTAAGAGTGAAATTACTGGGTCATATGGTAGTTTTATTTGTAGGTTTCTGAGGAATCTCCATATCATTCTCTAAAGTGGTTGTATTGATTTGCATTCCCACCAAGAGTGTACGAGAGTTCTCTTATCTCCACAGTCTCACCAGCACTTACCATTATTTAGGTTTTTAATTTTAGCCATTCTGACTGGGGTTAAGTGGGATCTCATTGTGATTTCAATTCACATTTCCCTTATGATAAGAGATGTTGAGCATGTTTTCATATGCTTTTGGGCTGTTTGTATGTTATCTTCAGACAATCGTCTGTTCATCTCATTTTCCTAACTTTTAGTTGGATTGATTATTTTTTTGTGGGGCTACTTGAATTTCCTGTACAGAAATGATGGTTTCTGTACCAACTTGAACACTAGAAGTCAGAACCCACTTTTGGAGAAGTCCAGGCATAGGTATTGGACTTGTCAACCTTGACTGTCATATTTTGGGGCCTCAGACACTCTCTGTTAAGCAACAGTTAACATGAACAGCACAGTAACAAAATTTTAACAAGGTTCTTTGAGAATAAGAGACATGAAAAAATATAGTCCGATTTGTCTATTTTTGGGACTATTGCCTATGTTTTGGAGGTTTTCTTTAAGAAGTCTTTGCCTACTCCAAGTTCTCCAAGAGTTTTTCCTGTGTTTTCTGCCAGTATTTTTTATAGTTTGAGGTTTTACGTGTAGATACTCAATCCATTTTGAGTTAATTTTTGTTAGTGGTGAGAGATAAGGATCCAGGTTCATTCTTCCACAGGTGGATATCCAGTTCTCTCAGCACCATTTGCTGATGAGATTTTCTCTTTCCCACTGGATTGTCTTGTGCTCTTGTCAAGGATCAGTTGGCTGTATGTTTGGGGGTTTATTTGGGGGTTCTCAGTTCTGTTCTATTGGTCTACTGTATTGTTCTACTTGTCTGTTTTTGTGCCAATACCATGCTGTTTAAGTTATCACAGCTTTGTAATATGTTTAGAGGTCGGAAAGTGAGATGCTTCCTACTTTATTCCCCTTGTGACATATTGCTTTGGTGATATGGGGCCTTTTATGCTTATATACAAATTTTATGATTGTATTTTCTGTGAGGAATATCTCTAGTAGTTTGACTGGAATTGCATTAAATTTGTAGATTAATTTGGGTATGACTAATATTTTGATTATATTAATTCTTCCAATCCAGGAACATGGGATGTGTTTCCACTTTTTTGTATCATTTTTTATTTCTTTTTCTAGTGTTTCATAGTTTTCCTTGTAGCAATCTTTGGTAAGGTTTATTCCTAGATAACCTTATTGGTTTTGTGGCTATTGTAAATGGGATTTCTTTCTTCAATTCTGTCTTAGTTTGTCCATTGTTGGTGTATCAAAATGCAATCGATTTTGTATCCTGCCACTTTACTATATTTGTTTATCAATTCCAGGATTATTTTGTTGATTCTTTTGGATTTGCTATTTATAACATCATATCATCTGCAAATAAGAATAATTTCGCTCCTTCTTTTCCTATTTGGATGCCTTTTATTTGATTCTCTTATCTAATTACACTGACTAGAACTTTCAGTACTATGTTAAAAAGGATTGGATAAAGTGGGCAGCCTTGCCTTGTTCAAAGTTTTAGTGGAAAAGTTTTCAGCTTTACTTCATTCAGTATGATGTTAGCTATGGGTTTTTTCATAGATGGCTTTTATCATGTTGTGGAATGTTCCTTCTATGCTGATTTTGCTGAGAGTCTTAATCATGAAGGGATGTTGTATTTTATTAAATGCTTTTTCTACATCGACTGATATGATCATATGGTTTTTATTTTTTCTTTTGTGAATGTGGTATATTACATTTATTGTTTAGTGTATATTGAACCATCCTTGCATCCCTGGAATAAAGCCTACTTGATCTTGGTGTATAATCTTTTTAATATGCTGTTGAATATGATTTGCTAGTATCTTGTTGAGAATTTTTGCATACATATTCATCAGGGATATAAATCTGAAGTTTTGTTTTTTTGTCAGGTCCTTGTCTGGTTTTAGAATTAATACAATGCAGGCTTCATAGAATGAATTCAGGAGGATTCCTTCATTATGAATTTTTAGAAATAGTTTAGGGAGAATTTGGGTTACTTCTTGAAAAGCTTTGTAGAATTCAGAAGTAAAGTCATTGGGACCTGGACTCCTCCTTGTTGGGAGACTATCTATCATTGATTTAATCTCATTGCTTGTTATGGGTCCATTCAGACTTTCTCTTTCTTCCTAGTTTAATGCTGGTAAGTTATATGTATCCAGAAATTCATCCATCTCATCTAGGCTTTCTTGTTTGTTGGCATATAGTTGCTCATAGTATTCTCTGGTGATATTTTATATTTTTTGTTATATTCATTGTAATAACACCTGTTTCCTTGCTGATTTGATTTATCTGGTTCTTTTCTCTGTTCTTGATTAATCTAGCTAATGGCGTGTTAATTTTGTTCATTTCAAAGAACCAGCTTTTGTTTTGTTTATTTTCTGTATTGTTATTTTATTTTCTATTTCATTTATTTCTATTTAAATCTGTATTATTTTTCTTCTCCTCAAATTTTTTGTTTTGTTTTGTTTGTCTGTTTTTCCAGTTCCCTGAGTCATGTCATTGGGTTGTTTATTCGCACCTTTCTGCTTTTTTCTTGTGACTAGTTGCTATGAACTTCCCTCTTATGACTGATTTTGCATAGGTTATAAACACTTGTTTCTTCATTATCACTGGTTTTTATGAACTTTTTATTTCATTCTTAATTTCTTCTATAGTTGTAAAGTTATTCAGGAGAAGGTTGTTTAGTTTCTGTATGTTTGTGATTTTTTGAGGGTTCTTTCTGTAGTTTGTTTCAAGTTTGATTCCTTAGTGGTTGGAAAAGATGCTGGATACAGTTTCTCTTTTTTATTAAAATTAAAAAAATTAATTAAATTAATTAATTTATTTTAATTTGACCAGAGACGGACAGAGTGAGAGAGAGAGGGAAATTGAGAAAGCAGGTCGCCAGGTCTGGCATTCGAACTGCAGTAAGGCCATGTGGGCGTTCAGTGCCCTTAACCACCACACCACCTGCCAGCTCTGTTGGATACAATTTCTGTACATTGGAATTTGTAAAGACTTGCTTTGTGCTCTATCATGTGGTCAGTCTTTGAAAATGTTCCATGTGGGGGTGAGAAAAATGTCTATTTTGTCGTAGTTGGGTGAAATACCCTAGAGATGTCTGTCAAGTCCATTTCATGTAGGTTATCACTTAAGTCTTGTAGCTCTTTATTTTTTGTCTAGATGATCTGTCCAGAGGAGACAGTGGGGTGTTGAGATTCTGTACAATTATTGTGTTGCAGTCTATCTCTCCCTTGAGATCTAACAGTCTCTCTTTGATGCATTCAGGTGCTCCAGTGTTGGATGCATAGCTATTTACAAGTGTTATGTCTTCTTGGTGAACAAGTCCTTTTAGTACTATATAATGTCCTTCTTTGTCTCTTCTTACATCTTTCATCTTAAAGTCTGTTTTGTCTTATATTAGTATTGCAACTTCAGCCTTTTTTTGGTTTCCATTTTCATGGAATATCTTTCTCCAGCCCTTCTCTTTCACTCTTCGTATGTCCTTATCACTGAGGTGTGATTCTTATAAGCAGTATATAGATGGCTTGTGTTTTTGTATCCATTCAGCCAGTCTGTGCCTTTTAATGGGAGAATCTAATCCATTAACTTTCAATGTTATTATTGGTCATTGCAGACTTACCTGTCATTTTGTTAGCCATTTTCTCACTTGTTTTCTGTTCTATTTCTGTTTGTCTCTCTTTAGTTATCCTGATACAACACTTCCCTCAGTAGTTTCTGTAGAGTTGGTCTAGTATTGGTGACTTCTTTCAGCTTTTGTTTATCTGAGAATGCTTTTATTTGTTCTTCCCATTTGAAGGATAATCTTGCTGGATATAGTGTTCTTGGTTGAAATTATTTTTCCCTTAATGTTTTGAATACATATTTCCATTCTTTTCTTGCCTGCATTGTTTCAGTTGAGAGGTCTGACATTAGCCTAATGGGCTAACCTTTATAAATAACTTGACATTTCTCCATTGCCATTTTTAGAATATTGTCTTTGTCTTTAATTTTTACCAATCTGGCGATAATGTGCTGGGAGGGGATCTTTTTGAGTTGATTCTATTTGGAGTCCTTCTTATTTCTTGGGTCTGAATTTTTCCATATTTGGAAAATTTTCAGATAGTATTTCATGAAAGAGGTTTTCCATGTCTTTAGCAGATTTTTCAATTTCTGGAATACCCACTATATGGGTATTTCATGGTATCTAGAATTTCCTGTTTGGTGTCCTCATTTTTGGGGTATTGTTCTTTCTTTCTCTCTCTCTTTCTCTTTCTTTCTTTCTTTCTTTCTTTCTTTCTTTCTTTCTTTCTTTCTTTCTTTCTTTCTTTCTTTCTTCCTTTCTCCCTTTCTCCCTTTCTTTCTTTCTTCCTCTTTCTGTCTCTCTCTCTTTTTTGTTAGAGATTTTTGCTGTAGGATATGTGCATTTACCAGAGAGACAGAGAGAGACAGAGAGACAGAAAATGAGAAATCACCCCCCAGGGCTGATGGCCATGCTGCGATCCCTTTTTCTCCATTTTCCTCTTGGTATTCTCATGCATGCACACGCACCTGGCATGGCTTTTAAGCTTCTGGGTTAGGGACTCAAACTGTGGTTGAGCATGTGGGAGTCCAGTGACATAATCGTTATGCCATCTTATAGTCCCTTTTTTTCCCCCCCATCTTTTGGGTGACTTGATCTATGTTGGAGACTTTGTCTTTAAGGTCAGAAATTCTTTCTTCTGCATGGTCCAATCTGCTGTTAATGTTTTCTAGGGAGATTTTAATTTCTTGTATTATATTCTTCATTTCCAGAAGTTGTTTGGTCCTTTTATTAGGGTGTTTATTTGTTTACACAATATCTCTTCAATGTCTTGAAATGACTTTCTCATTTCCTGGAACAGATTGTCTGTTTTCTCTTGCATCTCACTGAGTTTTGTCACATGAATATTTGAAATTCTTTTTCTGACATTTCTGTGTATTCCTCTGTGCTGTCCACTGATGGGGTGAGGGGTTACTATGCTCACCTGTGGGAGAGTTACCCCCTTGTTTCTCATGTTTTTTTTGAGATCTGTGCTGGTTTTTGGTTATCTAATGCATTATTCACTTTCTTCTATTTGTTGGAGTAGATTTTGTAGTATTGAAAGAGGACATTTCCCCCGTAGTTCCCAGGTGTGTTCCTATAGGAGGGCTGTGTTTCCCAGGTCAGAGCAGTTATGGGTCACTTCAGGTGCTTGGCTCCTCTACCAAGTGTTCAGCTCTTGAGGTGATAGCAAGCTAAGAAGATATAACGTAGTGAAGAGGATCAAGTTGAATGCAGGCTGGTGTATCAAAAGTTCGAGTTACTCCCTGGCCCCAAGTGTGGACTCACGATAGGAGGCCTGCCTAGATCAGGCTCAAGGCTCCCAGTGGGCAGGACAAGCCCAGGCAGCCAGAGCCAGTATCTTAATATATTAATGGCGGGGCATAAACATTCAATGCATTACAAGGCTCAATTAGATCCAGATTCAACAGTTTTGTTTTTTAGAAGTCTGTTTTATAGGTTATGATGTGTATTCATGTTGCACCATATTACGAAGTGTAAGGTTTGGCTGTCTCATCATTAGTGATGCCGAGATAACTGAAGCAGTATGGTGATTGTTATCTATATTCTCCTTATTGCCCCCTTGGGGTCTTTCTGGTAGCTGGTGGGGTAAAAATTTTGTACTGTGTGCATATTCGGTTCTTCATCAAATCTCTTTGTTTTCTTTATTTGTGATAGAGCACATGCACATGCATGTGTGTGCACATGAGTGTAAAAGAGAGAGAGAGAGAGAGAAGCACCCTCCACAGGTCTGGTGCCACAGTCCTCTCCTCCAGTTCTCCAGCCCCTCAGATCTTGGATACTTACATTAGTGCCTAGGTGTGTTTCAGGCCAAAAAAAGGCCAGAAATTCTAACTGCAATCACCATGTGGGATCTGGCTTCTCCTGAGCCAGATATTATCACTGTGCCATGGAGCTGACCCCTCATCAAATCTTTACTCAATTGTTTTAGCCGTCATTAATGACACTTGCCTGAGTTAATGTTTTTTGTTGTGGTTTGTTTTTTATATTTTTGCCATAGGGTGTGTGTACGCGACTGAGAGAAACTGAGACAGAAAGAGAGGGAACTTGAGAAATCACCGTCTAAGGGAGATGGTCATGCTGCATCACCTTTTCTTCTCTGGAATTTGGGCACACATGCACATATGCCTGGAATGTTTTTCAGGCTGCTGGGTCAGGTATTTGAACTGCAGAGTCAGCCATGTGGGATCCAATGCCATAACCATCTCGCCACCTGCTGGCCCAGAGTTAATGATTTTATTAGAAATTTCAAGATGATTATTTTCTAATTCTCTAATTTAATCTACATGCTTTAGCTCACATTTTTCTATAAAAGAAGCATTTTCAGACCAGCATGGTGGTTAAGGTGCTGGATTCTCACATAGCTGACCATGGTTTGAGGTCTGGACCTGGTGCCTTGAAAATCACACCAAGAATGTGTGTGTGTCTGCCCAAAATCCTGGGAGGAAAAGAGATTGCATTGTGGTCACCCGTCCTGGGGGGTGATTTTTTAAAACATAATTATTTTATTTGTTGTTGTTATTATTATTATTTGACCAGTGAGAGGTAGAGAGAGAAAAAGGGAAAGTGCGAAAGCAAGCCAGCAGGTCTGGAACTTCAATCATGGCAGGCCGCGTGGGAGTGAAGCACCTTAACCATTGCACCACCTGCTGGCCCCAGGTTCTTGCTTTTCCCCCTCTCTGTCTCTGACAGGTGCACATGTCCTATGACGAAAACCTAACAAAAAAATCAATGAAAAATAAATAAATAAAAGGGGCATTTTCCTCATAACTGGGTTATTTGGTTATCCCAAAACATAGTTTGTTTTGGAAAAACAGAATTAAACAGAATATATATTTTATTCTCTTTTTTTAATTGCCAATTTTTGGAGTGACTATTTACTGGTAACAGAAGAATTTTGTTTTATCTCACTTTCACTTTTTTTTTTTTTTGAGAGGTTTTTACTATAGGGCACGTGCGCTCTCCAGAAAGACAGAGAGAGACAGAGAGAAAGCAAGAAATCACCCCCCCCCGGGGGGGGCATGTGCATGCCGCAATCCCTTCTCCTCCATTCTCCTCTCTGGATCTTGGGCACACATGCACACATGCCCGGCGTGAGTTTAAGCCACTGGGTCCGGGACTTGAACTGTGGTCGGCTACATGGGAGTTCAGCAACATAGCTGTTATGCTAACTGCTGGTCCCTTCACTTTCACTTTTTTTAATCCTTTTTATTTTTTAGAGAAATTTTTGCTATTGGGCATGTGTGCTCGCTGGAGAGACAGAGACAGAGAAACAGAAAGTGAGAAATCACTCCCTATGGAAGATGGCCACACTGCAATCCCTTCTCTTCCATTCTCAATTTGGGATTTTGGGCACGCATTGGCAACGCATGCACATGCGCCTAGTGTGAGTTTGAAGCTGCTGGGCTGGGACTTAAACCACGGTTGACTATATGAGAGTCCAGCAATGTAACCATTATGCTATCTGCTGGATGCTTGGATTTTTACATTCAATTAGAGTGAATTAGTGAATAAATAAGATGATACTTTTTATTTGTTGTTGTAGTTTTTATGTGGCTATGTGAACTTACATGGAAAATTTCCTATATATATTTGTGTTTGTGTGTGTGTGTGTGTGTATATATATATATATATATATATATATATATACACATATATATAAATAAAGTTTACATATTTATTTCTTGAGGGAGAGAGAAAGAGAGAGAGAGAGAGTGAGAGAGGGAGAAATGCACTCTTAACAGGGTCTCACACCATGATTCCTACCCCTTCGGTAGCCAGGATTATGGACACATATCACATGCTTGTCTTGTACAGGTCAACCCGGGAACTGAACCCTAACTTTCCACACAGCTCCTGGCATTGCAGTGTAGTGCTCCTACTGTGCCACTGCAGCTGGACCCCCAAGAGTATTTTAATATTCTTTTACAGATACACACTGTGCCATACTCCATAGAGCAAAAGAAAAATAGCCATGTACCAAGTAACTATGTAAATAGTATCATTGAAATGAACTGTGATTAAGCTTAATTTGTAACAATTTGTTCTTTGACTCTATTTGTCTGTGTATACCTGCTTCAGATCATTTAGACCCTCTATGCATCAATTTATTCTAATCTTTAGAAAAGGTTAAGAGCTCAGTGCAGCATGTTGACCACGAGAATTTCATTGCCTTGTTCTGGGCAGGTCCACCTAAGAGCACTTGCTCCATTTCTCCTTTTTCTTTCTTTTTGTTTTTTTTAAGTCTCTAACTACCTTCAAGATTAGACAGATGATGACAGTGTGCCTGCCTCAGTATGTCTCTGATTTTTTTTGGAAGTCATCTTCTGCTGGAGATGGCACTATGTGACAGCATTGTCCAATAGGAGTTTCTCTGATGATGGCAATGTACTATAATCTGCACCGTTTTACCTTCTAGCCACATGCTGACTACTACACCCTTGATATGTAGCCAGAGCAAGCTAAGAACTAGATTTTACATTTAACCTAATTTTAATTAATTGGAGTAGAAATTTAGGGTGCAGGTGGTGGCATAGTAGTAACTCAACTGGACCCATCTGGGAAAGGCCCTGGGTTTGAGTCCTGGGACCTCCTCGAGCATGCTGGTTGCATGTGCGCATGTCTGTGATCCAGGCCAGCTGAGACGGGAGGTGGATTGCAACATGAAGATTCTTTTGGGACCAGCAGTTAGTGTAATGGCTATGTCACTGGATTCCCACGTAGTCGACCGCGGTTCGCATCCAGGACCCGGTGGCTTAAAACTCACGCTGGGCGTGTGTGCATGCATGCCCAAGATCCCGAGATGAGAATGGAGGAGAAGGGATTGCAGCATGAGAATCACCCCCTGGGGGGTGATTTCTCGCTTTCTGCCTCTCTGTCTCTCTCTGTCTGTCTGGCAAGTGTACGTGCCCTATAGCAAAAATCCTCTTAAAAAACAAAAGATCCTTTTTGAGGGTCCTCGTCTTTCTGTTGGTCTCTCTCTTTCTGTCATGGAAGAAATAAATTAATAAAATTTTAAAAAGTATAAAACATGTAAATAAGCAAGTGGTCAGTAGCTACTATTCTAGAGAGTACAGCTCTATAACTTAACATTGTAGTCTGTTTGTCTTAAAAACTGAGTTGGGCTTTACAACCAAAAGCAACCACATGTTAAATAAAGGTAAGTCTCCAAATACTACAAATACACCTTTGATAAATCCAAACCATGTTTCCTCTTTGACTTTGGCATGAGGGGATAACAAAGTATGAGAAAAAGCCTGCTATCAGCAGCTGGGGCACCCCCCCCCCCCCCCCCCCCCCCCGCCGGCCACCGCATCCAACCCAGTGCTGAAGAGAACGCAGTCACCCAGAGTACACCAGAAGTCATCCATACCCCATGATGCTCTGCCACACAAGTTGGAGAGCAGATGCTTTCTCCTCTTGAAATACTTAGAAACCACTTGTTTCCTTGTCTATAAGCTGGGTATGACAGCATCACTAGATTATCCTGGAGTCAAATGAAGGACTGCAGATGAGAGCACTTTATGGCATCTGTAGCACTAAGAAACCTAAGAGTATTATTATGACCAACTGAATCTGCGTCAGATACTTATGCTTTGGCTGTGGATATTGAATAAAACATACTGAACCTCTTGACAAAAAACTTACAGCTCTATGGCAAGTTTCAGCTGAGAGAAAAATGATCAGCTGACTAGCTGTGCACTGTACTGACCGCGTGATTAGCAATGACCATCATCTATCTTAGTGTGCAGTGCAGTGTAGTTTCAAGTACTCGTAGTGTCTTGCGAGACCTTCCAGAGGTTCAAGCTGAAGTGCAGAGCTGTGAGGAAGGCTGGGTCAGCAGGGCACTTGGGAGTAGCCTCCAGATGGATGCTTGCACAGGTAGTATTTGATTCTAATTGGCCACAAAAAGCTAGTCGATCCAGACTGAGAATACTTGGTCTGGCATTTGCTGGAGCTATCCAGGAGCAACTCTTGGTGTGGCCTTGGAGATAAGGAATACCGTCAAAAGTGACTGGGATGTGGTGGGGGGAGGAAGTAGGGAGGGTGGACAAAGGATGTAAGAGAGGGACACCTGTGTTTCAACATGGAGGGCTTTCCCGGAATGAGTCTGTGAACCTGGGTTTGCGTGGCTGGAGAGCTTGTCTCCAGAAGGGTAGAACCATGTGGTGGTTGCGCTAATTGTGTAAGGTGTTGACTTGAGTGGGTGAATGGAATGAGTTACTCTATTCCAGACATTAGAGAGGGCAGGTTTATGATACATTAGAAAACCCTAAGGAGTCTTCCATTACTCTTATCTTGCTTCCCTTTCTGAATCCCAACCCCTGAATTGTAGAACAAGGAAATCTATGATCTGAGCAATAGCAAACTTAGGGCACCCTGGGCTTCATCTTTCTCCTCATTGGGGTGAGTTCATTCTGGATTCTTTTAGCCTCCAGTCTTCATTCACTCTTTTTATAGGGAGGGAAAAGGAGTGGGAGAGGTTTGCAGAACAGCTGGGCCCTCCCAGTTGCTGGGCTGGTTATTTTAAGCTTTGTTTAATGTGTCCAGAGACCCAGATGGCATTTTAAACTAAGCTTCTTTATTAAATCTTGTGATAAGGCATAATGATGTTTATTGAAAAGGCAGACACACGTCAGCAGCATTATGTGTTATACTTACCCTAAGAATTTTCTATAAAACATCTGTTCTTCTGGAGTCCTTTGTGAACTCTGGGTGTTTGATGGTTTCTGTAGACTTGAATGCTAGAAGTTGGAACCCACGTTTGGAGAAGTCCAGGCATAGGTATTGGACTCATCGACCTCGACTGTCATATTTCGGGGTCTCGGACCCTCTTCTGTTAAGCAACAGTTAACATGAACAGCACAGTAACAAAATTTTAGCAAAGTTCTTTGAGAATAAGAGACAGGAAAAAAATCTGAATTGCCCAGGTGATTTTTAACTTGAAGGTGGAAAGCTAGGGCTTCAGTGTCCCGAGTTAGCCTGTGGTCTTGAGAGTTACTTTGCAAACATTCAAGACAGCCTGAATTCCTTTAGCATAGCCAAAGGGCAGTTTTTAGGTCCCCCCTTTTTTTAATCAAAATTGATTTTCTTAGTTCTGAATATCAGAGTACATAGAATATCCACAAGACTTGTTAAAATAAAAATCCATTTTCTTTAAATCTTTAAATATCTTTAATCTCTTAAATTTTTAGTGATATCAGCTTTTGAAGTAATTTATGTAGGAAGTGAAATTTTTCTTGGCCTGAAGTCATGGAAGTCTGTACTAGTAGGTATTTGGCACAAATATAATATTTATTACCGTCTTTCTATTATTTTCCTCTAATCAAAGTCTTGAATTTTAGCTGGGGGCAAGTAATCTAGTTTTGGGGATGCAGGGATTCCTTTTTGCTTTAAAGAATTATTTAATTTAATTTAATTAATTTATTTATTGGGAGGTTTTTTCTATAGGGCACATGCACTCACCAGAAAGACAGAGACAGAGAGACAGAAAGTGAGAAATCACCCCCCATGGGAGAAGGCCACGTCGCAGTCCCTTCTCCTCCATTCTCCTCTCAGGATCTTGGGCATGCACATACATGCACCCGGCGTGAGTTTAAGTCACTGGGTCTGGGACTCAAACCGTGGTCGACTACATGGTAGTCCAGCGACCTAGGCATTACACCAACTACTGGTCCCTAATTTTATTTATTTATTTAATTTGATCAGAGAGGACAGAGTGAGAGCGAGAGAGAAAGAAAGTGAGAAACCAAAATACTGGGTCCAGGACTTGAACCACGGTCCACCATCTGGGAGTCCAGCATCCTTAACCAGCACACCACCTGCTGGCCATGAGATTCAGAGATTTCTAATGAAAAGAGAAAGGAATCTGGGACCAGCAGTTAGTGTAATGGCTATGTCACTAGACTCCCATGTAGTTGACTGTGATTCGTTCCCAGACCCGGTGGCTTGAACTCACGCCGGGTGAGTGTGCATGCATGCCCAAGATCCCGAGAGGAGAATGGAGGAGAAGGGATTGCGGCGTGGCCATCCCCCCTGGCGGGTGATTTCTCTCTTTCTGTCTCTCTGTCTCTGTCTGTCTGGGGTGCACGCACGTCCTATTGCAAAAACCTTTTTCAAAAAAAAAAAAAAAGAGAAAAGAATCTGAAATCAGAGGAACAGGGTTTATTCTAGTTGACAAAAGAGCTCATAAAACACTGGAAGAAGAGTTTTATAAGAAATTGATAATATCTACAATATATATAAAGCTCTTCCAAATCAGTAAGAAAATTCAAAAAATTCAGTACAAACTTTGTCAACAACAAACACATGAAAAAGTGATCAAGTTTATTAGTAACCAGAGAAATAGAAATAAAAACTGTCCATCAATTTAAAAAAAACTGAAAATGGGGGAGTCAGCAGATTGTGTAATGGTTATGTTGCTGGACTCCCACATGGTTTACTGTGGTTTGAGTCCCACACCCAGCAGCTTAAAGCTTGCACTTGGCAGGTGTGCATGCATAAGATCCCAAGAGGATAATGGAAGAGAAGGGATGGTGGTGTAGCCATACCCCCGGGAGGTGATTTCTCACTTTATGTCTCTCTGTCTCTCTCTGTCTCTCTGGCAAGCACACAAGTCCTATAGCAAAAATCTCTCTTTTTAAAAAAAATGGAAAATATCCAGAGTTGATGTGAGTGCTGGAAAATTGTCATGTTTATACACCAATGTTGAAAGTTAAATTTATGCAACTATTTGGAAAGGCAATTTGGCAGTATATATCAAAATTAATAGAGTACTTATCCAATAACTCAGGAATTCCTTAATCTCAGAAATCTATCTTGCAGTTTTAAAATTATAAGTATGTAAATATTTATGTACAAGTATATTCACTGCAGCATTTTGTTAAAGAAAAGCTTGGAAATATTCTATTAATATATGTTCAATTGTAGAGAATAGGTACATAATTTATGACACAGCTATGTAATAGGTACCATTAAAATCCATAAACAAAGCAAGCAGTTCCGTATGTGACAAGAGAAAGATGTCATGCATGATAGCCTGTTAGGTGAAAAACCATTGTTGGAATATCGTATGTTGCATGATCTTTGTATATATACATGTAGGCTTGGAAATTAGGGCTGAGGGGCCAACAGGTGGTGTGTTGGCATTGGACTCCCATAAGGTTGACTGCACTTCGAGTCCTAGACCTGGTGGCTTAAAAATCACACTGAGCGTGTGTGTGGGCATGTCGAACGTCCCGAGAGGAGAATGGAGGAGCAGTGCCCATGTCCCCTGGGGGAGGATTTCACACTTTCCCTCTCTGTCTGTCTCTTTCTGCTGAGCACCCTGTGGCAAACACAACTGAAAAAAAAAAAAGGAAAGGAAAGAAAAGGATGAAAGGTAAGGAAAGAAAAATTTGGGCTGGAAGAACATATTCTAAACAATCAATTGTGGCTATGTGTCTGTGTGTGTGTATGTGTGTGAGTGTGTGTGTGTTTATGGTGGTGTTGGGAAAAGAATTCTTTTCCATTTTACTTTATATACTTCTCTTTTTAAAGTTTATTTATCTATTTCTTCCATGAGAGAGAGAAGAAAAAGAGAGTTACAAGAACACCCCAGCTGAGGGACCAGCAGTTAGCATAATGGCTATGTTGCTGGACTCCCATGTAGTCGACTGCTGTTCGAGTCCCAGACCCAGTAGCTTAAACTCATGCTGGGTGCGTGTGTGTGCATGCCCAAGATTCCCAAATGCCACGATCTGACAAGATAGTATTATGGATCACCACAGAATATATTTGTATCTCAGTCAGCCATTTTTATCTCTTTCCTTCATTCCTTATGAACCCATATCCATTTGTAAGGGTGCCCAGCTTATTTCCAAGGAAACAGTTGTACTTTCTGTGTAAATATAAGATTTTGTTCTAATTCCCTTGTGTCACATTTTGTTATGGAAGAATATTTGGAGTAATTGTTTATTTTTAAACAAATTGAGTCTAAGGATCGCTGTAATGCGATCACTGTGTAAGGATCACTGTGAATTTGAAGTTAGATTACATTCAAACCTAACTCTGTGGCCAGAATGCCAGTATGTATCTAGCTTCAGATTGTCTGTTCAGAGGTTGCTCAAAGTGCAGTAACAAACCCATAATGAGCATTATCGTAGCATGTTGGTACCAACATTCCAAATCTGAGAGCAAAATTTCACATTTGTGATAGTTGGGGAGGAGTGTAAGACACCGTATTTTTAAAAAGAAATTATTTATTTATTTATTTTTTATTTTCATTTATTTATTTGCATTCATTCACTGTACATCATTACAGCATACAAAATGAGATTTTCCATCCAGAGTACACTGAATATTGTCTCAATCAAGCACATCAACAAACATGTTATTGTCAGCAAATGATCTTCCATTTCTTGTTTTCTGTATGTTTTGCTTTTTTTCCCCCCTCCTTGATTCCCTATCTCTTACCCTCTGCCATCTCCCACTCTCCTCCCAACTGTCTCTGGTATCTATGTTTGCTTTCTATACTGTTTTTCCCCCACATTTTGTTGATTCACCAAAGACCGTAATCAATCCAAATACCCTCATAGCAAACACAGGTGACACACACATTACCATGAACACAAGTCCAACTTTACGCATCCTATAAAGTAGCACCTAGCTGGGGCTACATATCCTACTGCAGTCATTAAATAGATATATTTATTTTTTCCTGAAAATTTTTTTTTGTAACTCAATTTACATTCCTTCCCTAAGCATCATCACAGCACACAAAATGCGATCTCCCATCCAGTACACACTGCATAGTGACTCAATCATACACATCACAAAAAATTTTCCAATTCTAGTTCCTAGAATTATTTCCACCCCTCTTTCTGACCCTCTGTCCCTTCCCACCCTCCTCTCACACCACCTCTGGTGCCCACAATTGTCCTCCATTCCCTTCCCACCCACATTGCATTGATCACATAATTTCCTACATAATCTAACTACTTTCAATGGTGAGTTCACTCATTACTACTAAGAAAACCAGTTTTAACTTAAATCAAAGAAAAGCCAAGGAACTTTGCTTAAAGCCAGGAAACAGGTTAGGATTCTGTTCAAATGGTAGGTGCATGAATCTATCGGTCTCATGTACTTTTATCTTCTGTTCTGGTTCAATTTTCCTGATTAAATTCTGGTATTTAATATTCAATTCCAGACTTGTCCCTATGATTAAGTTGGTCACTTTCTTAGTTTTTGGACTCTTATTTCTGTGTGTCTGTGTTTAATTTTCCTGATACAGCACACCCTTGAAATCTTGGAGATCTGGTCTGGTGCTGGTAAATTCTTT
>NW_006159849.1:6263348-6272847 GCF_000334495.1 Tupaia belangeri chinensis
TCTACATCTGAGATTCTATTTTCTGAATGATCTAGTCTGCTTTTAATACTTTCAAGGGAGATTTTGACTTCTTGTATTATAGACTTCATCTCTAGCAGTTCCGATTGAGTCTTTTGTAAAGTGTGTAATTCCTCTTTTAGATCTTGCAAGAACTTCCTCATCTCCTGGAACTCATCGACTTCTTTCTCCTTTCTCTTTAGCAGTTCATTATCTCTCTTCTCTTCCATCTCTGTTAGCTTCAACATTATGAATGCTCTAAATTCCTTATCAGACATTTCCATGATTTTCACCGAACTGCTTGTGGATGAAGAAGAGTTACTCTTTTCCCTTGAAGGAGAGGTATTTTCTCGTTTTCCCATATTTCTCGTGATCCGGTGGTGATTTCTTGTCATCTGATGGATGGTGCTAGCTCGTTTGCTGGAGGCTGAATTACCAGTAGAAAATCTTCATTCCCTGAAAAATCTAGTTCGCTGGAGCCATGTGGAAACTTCTTCTCAGAAATTATTTATTTTGCCAGAGGGCACATGCTCTCACCAGAGAGATAGACAAAAAGACCCAGGGAAGGACAGAGTACCCCCCCAACAGAGCATGGTCATGCCACAATCCCTTCTCCTCCATTTCTCCACACTGCCATATCTCTCCAGCCATTATAGCTAGCATTCGAACCATGTACTCAGTTATGTGGGATATTTCTGCCTTAACCACCAGGCTACAGAACTGGCCCAGACAGTGTATTGTTAAATGCTGGGTTGTTCCTTTCTGCAGGGGGTTTAGATGGAGAAAAGCTGTCAGTAGTACTGGGGTAGTCAGGGAAGGCAAGTGAAAAGTATTCTGCAGGAGGTTCAACCTGAGATACTTAGAACCTCAACTGAATGGAATAATCAGTGTTGGGTACAATACTGCAGATCCAGGTCACTCTTATGCTTCCTAACTTCTGCGTGGAGTCTGCCAGGTGGGCTGCCCTGAGTTCATGACAGTCTTAGAATGGCCTGAAGTGTTAAACTGTTGCAAGTTGGAACTAAGAACTGCCAACTGCAAATGAAATTGGAGCAGAGTTTGGCAATAGAGACATCATTCCAAGAGTTAACCTAAAAGATACCTTGAAAAAGAGTTACACTGATCATGTAAACTCCTTAGGAAGCAAACCTTGATGTAACATGATGTGAAGAATCACTAGTCATAGGACCAACAGTTGGTTTAATGGCTATGTTGCTGGACTCCCATTGCAGTTTGAGTTCTGGGCTGGGCAGCTTAAACTCATGCCAGATGCGTATGCATGAGTGCCCAAGATCCTGACAAGAGAATGGAGGAGAAGGGATTGTGGTGTAGCCATTCTCCCTGTGTGTGTGTGTGTGTGTGTGTGTGTGTGTGTGAGTGTGGTGATTTCTCGCTTTCTATCTCTCTGTCTCTCTCTGTCTTTCTGGCGAGCGCACACGCCCTATAGCAAAAACCTCTAAAAAAAAAAAAAACAAAACCAAAAACAAAAATAAACAAACAGAACACCCCAGCCAAGTTGTCACACTGTGATCCACCCTCCTCCCCAGCCAGTTGTGATCACAGGCATGTGCTTACATGTTTGCAGTGTCCAGGAAGACCCTGGGACATGAACTTTCCCATGTGGGTCTCGTATTGCAGGGTATCACATTACTGCTGTCTTACCACAGTGGACCCCATAGACTTCTCTTGATTAAAAATATTGTACATGTATATGATACACATTGCTTCCATAATTAAAACACATCAATAAAGAGTGATGAAAAAAGCAGAAGCTATTGGGAACCAGCAGTTAGCGTAATGGCTATGTCGCTGGATTCCCACGTAGTCGACCGCGGTTCGTGTCCCGGACCCGGTGGCTTAAAACTCACGCCGGGCGCGTGTGCGTGCATGCCCAAGATCCCGAGAGGAGAATGGAGGAGAAGGGATTGCGGCGTGACCATCCCCCCTGGGGGGTGATTTCTCGCTTTCTGTCTCTATGTCTCTCTCTGTCTGTCTGGTGAGCGCACGCGCCCTACAGTGAAAATCTCTCCAAAAAAAAAAAAAAAAGCAGAAGCTATAGATTTGGACTGTGGTGCCACTGTTTGCAAACTGTGTAACTATGGGAAAGTCATCTGGTCCACTAGGGTGTATTTCTCCATGTTTTTAAAACAGAGAAAGTAATAGTACTCACTCCTGTATTTTTCAGGATCGTTTATTTTTTATTTTATTTTATTTTGGAGAGATTTTTGCTATAGGGCGCATGCGCTCACCAGACAGACAGAGAGAGACATAGAGACAGAAAGCGAGAAATCACCCCCCAGAGGGGATGGCCACACTGCAATCCCTTCTCCTCCATTCTCATCTCAGGATCTTGGGCACGTACGTACAGGCGCCCGGCGTGAGCTTTAAGCCACCGGGTCTGGGACGCGAACCGTGGATGACTACTTGGGAATCCAGTGACATAGCCATTACACAAACTGCTGGTTCCCCAAGATCATTTATTATATTTGTTAAAAATACCTTCTCTTACCTAATGAGCTTTTTTCTTTTCTTTTCTTTTTTTTAAAAATACTTTTTAAAAATAATTATTTTATTTAACTTTATTTATTTATTTTCATTTGATCGGGGATGAGGGGGAGAGAGAGAGAGACAGAAAGAGAAAGAGAGAAAGAAAGAAAGTGAGAAAGCAAGCCACCAGGTCTGGAACTCAAACCATAGTCAGCCACGTGGAAGTCCAGCATCCTTAATCACCCCACTGGCACCTTTATTTTCTTTTCTTTAGGGTTTTTTGACTTAGGGTATGTGTGCTCACCAGAAAGAGAAAGAGAGGCAGAGACAGTAAAAGGGAAAGTGAGAAATCACCTCACAGGGGGCATGGCCACACTGCAGTCCCTTCTCCTCCATTCTGTACTCACGATGTTGGGTACACTTGCACATGCACTTGGCATGATTTTCAAGCCACTGGGTCAGGGACTCAGTGGCTGGCCATGTGGTTGGCCATGTGAGAGTCCATTGCCCTAACTGCTACACCATCTGCTGGTCCCTCCTAACGAGATTTTTATATTTCCCATCTAATAAGCCATTGTTCACATCTTTCTCATGTCACATGTGGATCCACCTCCCTTGTTTATGAATTTTAATGGTATTGGGTGATTGTGACATAAATTATGTACCTGTTCTGTATAATGGAACATATAGATCAAATGTGGTCATGGATTATTAGGAGTTATTTCATTTATTTACATAACACAATGCTAACATATTTTGTTTTGATTAAAAGAAAAAAGAAGGTCGTGTGTGTGTGTTTAGTCCTTGGGGCGTTTCTAATCAGAACGTACCCACTGATAATAATAATAATAACAATGGTGACATGGCAGTCGTTATTGGTTTGGTATGGCTTCCTCTTCACTTTTGGCATTTCTTTTTTTTTTTTAAGATTTCTTTAATTTCATTTATTATTATTATTATTATTATTATTATTATTATTATTATTATTTTAAATTTGACCAGAAAGAGAAAGAGAGAGAATGAGAGAGAGAGAGGGAAAATGAGAAAGCAAGCCACCAGGTCGGGGATTTGAACCATGGTTGGCCATGTGGAATCCAGCACCTTAATCACACAACATTTGCCGGCCACCACTTTTGGCATTTCACCACGCTAGTAAAGCTGGGTGGCAACTGCTGAAGACATGATCCTCCTACCCATCCTTCGCTAGTACACACATGCACACACACTCATGCACACACAAATACACCCACATGCACACTCTACTATGGTACGTAGAGTGACAGCAGTTGTTCTGGCATAGACTTTAAAACAACACGAAGGGCTTTCGTGCGGCGCTCTGTGCATTATTCCCCGTTCAGAATGAGCCGAGTGAATGCTATTCTTTTCGTTCTTAAACCTTTCTGAGGCTCAGCTATATTAAGAGTAAACATTCTCCCTGTGCCTGTCCCACCACCTCTTCTGAGGCCAGATCCGAATCCACTCATTTCATGAAAAATTTCAAACCTAATGGATTGGTCTGTGTGAGAGGTTATTGGGAGGGACAGACACAGCAAAGGCTAAGAGTCTCCATGCTGATCTGCTGAGTGGTCTGAAAATGCACAGCTGTGAGAGCTTGTGACACTTTCAAGCATTTTGGCAGGATGTTTGTTGGGGGCTTGTTCTTGCAGCCCTGCTGAATGTTTGGTTACGAGGCATAATCTTTTTTTGGACAGGATCTCCCAAATGTAAAGTGACAGATGCTAATGTGGAATATAATATAGAAGACCCAGCGTGGCTGTCATAAATAACAGTAAATTGTTTAATCTTGCTGAGTTGTAAATCTATGACTGCTAGAGGTCTTTAGTTCACTGGAACACAGCATGAGGGTGGGGTTGCTTGGCTAATGGGCAGTTATTATTTCCCAACAAGACAGAAACTGGTCTCATGGAATTTACTTAAAAATCCATATAAATGTATTTTAATTGATCGACAGTTACTCACAGCACACACTTAGTGCTAAAGAGACCGACTTTTGGTTGTTTTGGTGTGTGTGTATTATATAATGGATATATTTGGTTTGTGTATAAATGTACATATACACATACGCGAGGGGAGTCTTTAAAAAGTTCATGAAAAATGCATACTATGAAAAAACTATCCATGAATTTCAATATTTTTTGCACCAAAATAAACTCATACTTTAATTCTATTTTCCCACAAACTTTTTGACATTTTCTCACATATTCTATAAACAAGTATATGTATGCATATATATTTCTTCCTATACATGTGCCAATGTGCCAAAGACGGTGAGTCTTTGTTTTGGGGGAAAAGATACATAATTTCTACCTATACAGATACTAGACAGAAAGTATTCTGAAGCATTTAGTTTATCAAGTAGAATATGTGTGTTCATGTGTGCATGAGATCCTCTTTCACCCCATAAAGCTACATCTTCTTTCTTGAACCTATTTAAGAAGAGAGTTGAATAGAGTCCCACATGTCAGAAGTATTTGAAGAGGTGCACAGAACTGAATGAGGTGCCTAAGTATTCTAAAACGACCTGTGTATTTATGACTGTATATAGAGCTTGTGGTGGGGTTGTTTGGACCAAGAGTAAGAAACTTAAGCAGTGTAAGTCTGTTCTAGGCAGGGATCTGTCTTGGAAGAGCAAGTTTGTACATTAAGCTCAAGGACATTGATAAGTCAGCAGGCCAACCTGGTGCCTTCAAGTGAGCAGTGCCAGGCAGAGCATAAAGAAGACCCAGGCCAGGCCGAGCATACAGACGCAGGCCTGTCACTCTAGTCATGGACCTCAGCAGCTGCTTGGTGAACAGGTTGATGGTTAAAGAAGAAAGACATTGGAATTAAGTAAGAATGTTACAGCTAATTTGCTGCAAACTGCATTCAGTTTAATTTATATTATAATATGGATTTAGTCTCCTGAAGTTTTTTAGGTTTACATGTAATATTTGGAGGTCAAAGAACACTTGATCATGCTGTGAAAGAATATTCAGTGACATAGAAAGACAAGTTCAAAGGAAAGGCCAACCATATTAAATGAGCATTGTAGGCTATACGATAATACCTTCTTAAAATATATACATATGTATGTAAATGAAATGGAGATAAACAGAGACTAAGACACAGAAAAGGCTTCACACAGATACACACATATGTAGTGTGTATACACACACACACACACATATATATATATATATATTTATTTTTTTTAGAGAGTTTTTTGCTATAGGTCACATGGACTCACCAAAGCGAGAGACACAGAGAAACAGAAAGAGGGGATGGCCACACCACAATCCATTCTCCTCTCAGGATTTTGAGCATGCACGCACACACACCGGCATGTTTTAAGCCACTGGGTCCAGGAGTCAAACCACAGTTGTCTATGTGGGAGTCTAGCAACGTAACCATTATACCATTCACTGGTCCCCACACAGAAATATTAATAGTGATCATTTTTAGGTGATAGGATTCCAGATGATATTTCTTCATGCTTATGTATACTTCATAAATGTTAAAAGAGGAATATATATATATATATATATACACATATATGTGTATATATATATATATATATATATTCATAGAGAGAGAGAGAGAGAGAGAGAGGAATATCTATCTATCTATAGAGAGAGTATATAGTATAATTGGAAAAATGTTCGAGGTTAGTAAAATGACAACAAATTTACTCAATTACTATTACGAAATGCCAGCAGTGAGGAAAGCCGGTGAAACATCTAGAGTTTGTGTCAGACGCTGTGAACTGGAGCTTGCCTATGTTAGTTCCTTTCATCCTTCACCAGTAAAGGTCCTTCAGTACTTTTAGATAACAAAAGTGAGGTACACAGAGATTCAGGATCTTGTCTAAAATCTTACAGGCAGGAAGTGGCAAAATCATCTTTCACACCTTTTCCTGTTGGACACCAAAATCTCAGCTTGTCTTGGACACTCAGTTCTGCTTTCTTCACCCAGGTAGACCCACTGTACCTTTGCCCCTCTTTACCTGGTTTCCAGCTGGGCTGATCACCACCACCACATGAAATGGTAGCAGGCAGAGCTTTTCCTTGGTTTAGTGCATCTGCTCTATGCCTTAAGGTAAAGATTTCAGAGCATTTTCCAAGCACTGAAATACATTTTACCAGGAGGAACTTACTTAAAATTTTTACCACCTCATTTCGCAGCTGTGAAAATTTAGATTTCTTGGGAACCAGCAGTTAGCGTAATGGCTATGCCGCTGGACTCTCACATAGTCGACCGCGGTTTGTGTCCTGGACCCGGTGGCTTAAAACTCATGCCGGGCGTGTGTGCGTGCGTGCCCAAGATCCCGAGAGAATGGAGGAGAAGGGATTGCGGTGTGACCATCCCCCCCGGGGGGTGATTTCTCGCTTTCTGTCTCTATGTCTCTCTCTGTCTGTCTGGTGAGCACACGTGCCCTATAGGGAAAACCTCTCCAAAAAAAAAAAAGGAAAGTAAAAAAAAAATTTAGATTTCTTGATCTCAATAAAGTCTTGAGAACTTGGTTGGCTGATTGAAGAAAAAAACTTGGGTCAAACTTCTAAATGTCTGTGTCTTTTCTTGCTCAGATAGTAGAAATTGAACGTGGGGGCAACCTGTGATGTGGTAGTTAAGGAAGCTAAATTCTAGGACCAGCAGATGGCATAATGGTTATATTGCTGGACTCTGATTTGACTCCTGGACCTGGTGGCTTAAAACTCATGCTAGGGGGACCAGCAGTTAGCGTAATGGCTATGTCTCTGGACTCCCATGTAGTCGACCACGGTTTGAGTCCCGGATCCGGTGGCTTAAACTCATGCTGGGCGCGTGTGTGTCCGTGCCCAAGATCCTGAGAGGAGAATGGAGTAGAAGGGATTGCGGCATGGCCATCCTCCCTGGGGTGTGATTTCTCGCTTTCTGTCTCTCTGTCTCACTCTTTGTGGGCGAGCCAAACCGCCCTATAGCAAAAACTTCTCAAAAAAAAAAAAAAAAACCAACAAAACAAAACAAAAACAAAAACTCATGCTAGGCGCATGTGTGTGCGTGCCCAAGATCCCTAGAGGAGAAAGGAGGAGAAGGGATTGTGGTGTGGCCATCCTCTTTGGGGAGGTGATTTCTTGTTTTTTGTCTCTGTCTCTTTGGGGAGCACACGTGTCCTACAATTAAAATCTCTCTAAAAAGGAAAGGAAGCTGCATCCCACACAGTTAACCACACAGTTCATTTGAGTTCTAGACCTGGAAGCTTGTGATTTTTTGGCTGTGTGTACATGCGTGTGTGCGTGCATGCTCAAAATCCCAAAGAGAGAGACATAGAGGAGAAAGGATTGTGGCATGAACATTACCCATAGGGAATGCTTTCTCACTTTCCCTCTGTGTCTCTGTCTCTCTGGCAAGCACATGCTCTTTGGCAAAAATGTAAGAAAAAGAAGAAAGGAAATTGAATGTGAAATTGTGTTGGCTTGATTCTAATGAACACTCATCCCTCACCCCAGCTCCTGAGTATGTGTATAAAGACTTCCAAGGGTCTAGGAAGTTGGGGATGAGCTCCTTTGTCCCCATCTGTTCTCTATGTAATAAGGCATGTAACTGCACAATTATCCATGTGCAAATGGGGAAGTCCCTTGTTGTTGAAATAACCACATCCATGCCTTAAGTTTGTTATTCCTTGACATTCCACTTAGCCACCTCCTGCTTACCCATGTACAGCACTGCTTGAGGGCTGGCACTCCTCTTGACAGCTGGGACTAAACGATTAAAGCCTCATGGTTTCTGGCAGCTTTGGGCTTCCTCTGTGTGTATGTGTGTGTGTGTGTGTGTTGTGTGTGTTGTGTGTGTGTGCGTACAGCCAGAAAACAGGAAACAGACCCGTTGTGTATATAGCTCTCTGTAACCCTTCATAGATGCTGATGGTTGTGGCTGTGTAGAACACTCTCTGTGAACCTCCAGAAGTTTCTCTGTGTTGGTCTCTTCTTTCCCCTACACTTTTCACTTTGGGAATAACAGAGATGACAGTGAGTGGAGAACACTGAGATATGTTCTACTTCCTTTTTCTTCCTTCTTTTCACTTTAATGACTTATTTAGAGTTAACAGGGAATTATAAAAGGGAAGTTGTATTTAGGAGCGTTCATGCATGAAAACGGTCCAGCTTTCATTAGTGTTATGTTACTGGGAAAAACTCATTCAGAGTCAAAATGCTACATCTACTTAGATTTTTTGGCTTGATACTTTAAATTGTGTATCACTACACTCCAGGACTCTAATTTGAGCTAATTAGACATTTAACTCATACTAAATCTAATTTAGAAGAGTGATTGCTAATGTTCTGAATAAAAGGTGCCATCAGAAATAAAATCATTTAGACTTTCAAGGCTCCTGAGAACTAGTGATTTCAGGGAAAAAAGAGAAATGATTTTTCTACTGATAATTCAGCCTCCAGCCCATAAATTCGAGTGGGATAAAAATGGAATGGCAAAGAGATTCCAGATCACCTCTTTCTGCATGCTCCTTAATGCTCAGATTGAACTTCAAGTTTGGAAAGAAACACAACATCCATCAGATGACTAGAAACCACTGCAGGGCCACAAGAAATATGGGAAAGCAAGAAAATACCTCTCCTCCAAGGTAAAAGAATAACTCCTCTTTATTCACAGACAGTTCAGTGGAAATCATGGAAACATCTGAGATAGAATTTAGAATATTCATAATGGTGAAGCTAGCAGAGATGGAAGAGAAGAGAGACAATGAACTGCAGAAGAACAAGGAGAAAAGAGATGACGAGTTCCAGGAGGTGAGGAAATTCTTGCAAGATCTAAAAGAGAAATTACACATTTAAAAAAAGAATCAAATGGACCTGTTAGAGATGAAGGCTATAATACAGGAAGTCAAAATCTCCCTTGAAAGTATTAAAAGCAGACTAGATCATGCAGAAAATAGAATCTCAGACGTAGAAGAGGAAATTGCTGACCTAGAAAAATCCACCACAAAAACTGAGAAAATGGCCCCCCAAAATGAGAATAATAT